>NW_003852412.1:29097662-29141182 GCF_000181295.1 Otolemur garnettii
AGCCGATACCAAACCAATACCAAACCTAGAAATAGCCCCACTAGCACCAGGAGACCCGTGCTAGAATGTTCATTGTTATACTAATCAAGAAATAGTAAATAACAAACACCCATCAACTATAGAATTAACAAATAAATTATAATACATCCATAATAGTTACTGTACAGCATTAAAAATGAAAGTATTATAGTTACAGGCAACATCATAAATAAATTTCAGAGATGTAACAATTTTGAATAAAGTAAGATACAGGAAAAAAAGCACAGGAAGATTCTACTTATATAACATTTAAAAACATTTAAAACTAAACAATAGGGTAGGAATACACGTATATGTGGCAAAGGTATTTTAAAAAACTAGAAAAAACATTAATTTGCTTAGATTGTGAGGTGAATGTTTCACATCTGCATTCTCTAACATTTGATAAAATTAACTGTTTATGACATAAAATAATCATCTGATTAAAACATAGAAATTTTTTAGCCTTAGATAATTATATAAGTGATAAGTCTGTTTTAAACTAACATTTTTCTTTCTATACATTTCACTCATCAATCTGTAGTCGCTGTGCAATGAAGGTTTTTAGGCAGCTATATATCTCCTGGTACATGTTGGAACAGACAATCTACAGTTGAAGTATTGCAAGAAAAATAAATAAGTAAATATTACAAATATCTAAGTATTTATAGCTCATATATTGTTATGGTCTTTAGTCAGAAGTCTTAGATTTATCTGTTTGTCCTGCAACCTCGATAAAACATGACCTAAAATATAGATTTTGTATTTCCACCCCTTCACCTATAGTCACAAAGTGTATAGCAAACCTCCTTGGTCAAATCAGTGATGTTCTAACATAAAGAAAAAGAAAACTGGTTATGCTGTGTAATTTTACATAATTATAAAAAAGAATACTGCAATGTTTGCTCAGCAGTGCAAAATATGAAAATGGTAAAGGACAAGAATGCATCCACCTTACTTTGGACCCAACACTGACAGCAAGCTGACGACACCTCTTTAGAAGCAAACCCAGACAGGACACAATTCATCATGTGCAAATGTGTCTAAATTTGCCATGAGACTAAATTTATTTTCAGCGAATACCAACAAGTCATCTTGGGGATTTCTAAATTACTTTGCACAAAAATAATTCTTACACGTGAAGGACAGCAGAATATTGCCACCTCAAAATATACCACTTTGACATAAGAATGATTTTGAGCTGAAAGTGATTAAAAAGAAGCAGACATGAGAACAGCTGTCTTCCCTCCCTGTCTTATCAGGAAGGACAGGACAATTCTTAATCATCAGCTGTCAGTGACAGCGCTGGTGCCGCTCAGCCCAGAAAGGGCACCGGAGGAATCTACACAATAAACCAAACCAACAGAGTAATAATAAAATAAAACTGCCAATTATTGGACGCTGACAATCTAAGCATTTAATATATAGGGTAAATGTTTTTTAATGAAGTAATTTCAGATATGTGATGAATATACTAAATACACAGTCTAAATTAGTCTGTATAGACAAACAATATAGAAGTCTGTTGCCCACACTAGAGTGCCGTGGCCTCAGGCTAGCTCACAGAAACCTCAAATTCCTGGGCACAAGCAATCCTCCTGCCTCAGCCTCCTGAGTAGCTGAGATTATAGGCGCCAGCCACCATACCCGGGTAGTTTTTCTATTTTTAGTAGAGATGGGTCTCATTCTTGCTCAGGCTGGTCTCAAACTTAAGCTCAAGGGATCTTCCTGCTTCAGTCTCCCAGAGTGTTGGGATTACAGGTGTGAGCCATTGTGCCTGCCAGTAGTTAGAAGTCTTGACGCCACACCTGCTGAATACATACATGTGACAAAGCCTATTTTTTCTTTTTTTTTTTTAGAGACAGAGTCTTACTTTATCACCTTTGGTAGAGTGCCGTAGCATCACAGCTCATAGCAACCTTTGACTCCTGGGTTTAGGCAATTCTCTTGCCTCAGCCTCCCAAGCAAGTGGGACACAGGTGCCTGCCACAATGCCTGGGTAGTTTTTTGTTTAAGTTTGGCTGGGGCTGGGTTTGAACCCGCCACTCTTGCTATATGGGACTGGTGCCCTATCCACTTAGCCACAGGCGCCGCCAAAGCCTATTGTATTTCTTTGTTGTTGTTTGAGACAGAGTCTCACTTTGTTGCCTTTGGTAGAGTGCTGTGGCATCATGGCTCACAGCAACATCAAACTCTTGGGCTCAAGCTATCCTCTTGCTTCAGCCTCCCAAGTAGCTGGGACTACAGGCATGCACCACAAGGCCTGGTTAGTTTTTCTATTTTTAGTAGACACTGAGTCTTGCTCTTGTTCAGGCTGGTCTCAAACTCCTGAGCTCAGCCAATTCACCTGCATTAGCCTCCCAGAGTGCTGGGATTATAGTTGTGAGCCAAATGTATTGTATTTCAATATACATTTCTGTTTTCTAAAACTATTATAAAATGCTATTGGGGGAATGCAAAGAGCTCTTTTATTAAGAGCCAAGAATAATAATAAGACAAATATTTTCAGCTCGGCGCCTGTGGCTCAAGTGGCTAAGGCACCAGCCACATACACCTAAGGTGGCAGGTTCAAATCCAGCCCGAGCCTGCCAAACAATGACGGCTGCAACCAAAAAATAGCCAGGCACTGTGGCGGGTGCCTGTGGTCCCAGCTACTTGGGAGGCTGAGGCAAGAGACTCGCTTGAGCCCAGGAGTTGGAGGTTGCTGTGAGCTGTGATGCCACAGCGCTCTACCCAGGGGGACAGCTTAAGGCTCTGTCTCAAAAAAATGACAAATTTTTTCAACTCTTGAATAATGTGCTGCAGTTTTACCAGATATAGTCAATATTTATATTAACAGAAGAGTAGTAGTTCTCTAAAATTTTAGTCTTAAAAGCCTATATATGGGTGGCACTTGTGGCTCAAAGGAGTAGGGCACCGGCCCCATGTACTGGAGGTGGGGAGTTCAAACCCAGTCCCGGCCAAAAGCTGCAAAAAAAAAAAAAAAAAAAGCCTATATACACTCTTACATATTATTGAGAATCTCAAATAGCTTTTGTTGATGTGAATAATACCGATTGATGATTACCTGATGATAATTACCAGATATAGTCAATATTTATATTAATAGTAGTAGTTCTCTAAAATTTTAGTCTGAAAAGCCTATATACACTCTTATGTATTACTGAGAACCCCACATAGCTTTTGTTGATGTGAATAATGCTGATTGATGATTACTTTATTAGAAATTAATCCTGACAAATGCATAAAACACTTATTAATTCATATCCTAAGTAGCTCTGGCACTGCCTGACACGGTATTCGTGTCTTCATATTCATTCCCTTGAGTGTGGACTGGACGTACTGACTCCTTTCCTGAAACATAACACAGCAAAAATACTGTCCCTTCTGAGATCAGGGTACACAAAGGCTGGGCTCTGTCTTGTTTCTTTCCTTCTCTAAATTCCCCCTTTCTCTCTTTGGAAAGCCAACTGCTGTGCTGTGAGTAGCCTTGTGGAGAGACCCAAGTGGCAGCAAACCAGCGCCTTTGGCAGACAGCAGTGAGGAGGAACTGGGCCTGTCAATAGCCACAGAAGGGAGCTCAAAAGTGGAGGCTTCCCCAGCCAGGCAGCCCAGGGCCATTTGACTGTAGCTCTGTGAGAGAATTTGCGCCAGAAGAATCAACTAAGCTGCAAATTCCTGACCCGCAGAAGTTGGGCATAGGTACTTGGAAACTGCTAAATCCTGGGGTAACTTGTTAGGTCGCAATATAACTAAGGTGACCAGGTTTTAACAATGGTAAAGCAGGACACCATGAGGGGGAGGGCGGGGCCTGACAACAATGCAAACTTTGATAAGCAGTTCTCGATAATCAGTTCTCAACAATTATTTGTTATGATTAAAGTTTAACATTATAAAATTAACAAAAATAATATAAAACTCATATCCTGATTAAATAGCCACATGGCAGCTGAAAACCGTATATTCCCTTCCTGTTCTCCTGTGTTCCCTAGCTTGTTGTGCATTCTTTCCAAAAATCAGACTTTTTTAAAATGCCGCAGGAGGCAGGACAAATTGTTAAAAATCAGGACTATACTGCCAAAAGCAGGATGTCTGGTCACCTTACTCTGGCTGAGGAGCCCACTTGTTTGTTCCAGACAGTTTGGCTCCTTCTGAGCTAATTGTCCTTGCCTAGAAGCAAGGGAGGGAGCCAGTCTCCTTCCCATACCGATTCCACCTGGGTGACCTTGCCCAGGAGGGGAGTAGGGAGTTTACATTAGCCTTTTCATTTCCAAATGAAGTTACATTAACCTCTTCATTCCCAAATGGAGTTACATTAACCTTCTCAGCAGCCATATATTCCCTTCCCATTCTCTTGCTGTTCCCTAGCTTGTCCTGCATTCTTTCCAAAAATCAGGCTTTTTAAACCGCTGTGGGACACAGGACAAATTGTTAAAATTAGGACTGACCCACCAAAATGGGACATCTGGTCACCTTAAATATAACCAATATTAATACAATTCATTTAGGGCGGTGCCTGTGGCTCGAGGAGTAGGGTGCTGCCACATATATCTGGAGGTGGCAGGTTCAAACCTGGCCCTGGCCAAAAACTGCAAAAAACAAACTAACAAAAAAAATTCATTTAAAAATAACAATAACATCATTTTCTACAAAAAAGAAGTGCCTTTTTTTTTGAGACAGAGTCTCATTTTGTCACCCTCAGTAGAATGCTGTGCCATCATAGCTCACAACAACCTCACACTCGTGGGCTCAAGTGATTCTGTTGTTTTAGCCTCCCGAGTAGCTGGGACTACAGGTGCCCATCACAATGCCTAGCTGTTTTTAGAGACAAAGTCTTGCTCTGGCTGGGGCGGGTCTTGAACTCATGAGTTCAGGCAATCCACCCACCTCGGACTCCCAGAGAAGTGCCTTTCTCAAAAAGTAAAATGTAGGAAGCTGAGTGATACCGTTTTCCTTTTTTGTAAATCTCTTTAACACATTGATTTTCAACTGGTATGCTGTGAGAGGATCTCAGGTGTGCCAGGAACATGTTTAAAGATCATTAATCAATTATTTTTGAAAGAAGTCCAAAGCACAGTAAGTATATTCTTTTTTTTACTCTTTTTTTTTTTGAGCCACAGCCTCAAGCTGTCACCCTGGGTCGAGTTCTGTAGCGTCACAGCTCACAGCAACCTCCAACTCTTGGGCTTAAGCGATTCTCCTGCCTCTGCCTCCCAAGTAGCTGGGACTACAGGGACCCACTACAACACCCGGCTATTTTTTGGTTATAGTTATCATTGTTGTTTGGCAGGCCCGGGTTGGAGTCAAACCCACCAGCTTTGGTGTATGTGGCTGACGCCTTAGCTTGAGCTACAAGTGCCGAGCCTACTCTTTTTGGGGGGATCAACATAATTTAAATGTGCCATGGAAGTTTAACTATAGATCTAAGCATGCCATGAGATTTAAAAGTTTGAAAAACACTGCTTTAACATCTAATTTCATTGAAGATATCTGGTTTCTCATATCCGCTTTTGAATTTAATCCACTGAGGTATATTGTTCCAGGTGAAAAACATGAAAAGAAAATGCTGCCTCACACTGATATGTAGTTGTAAAAAAAAAAAAAAAAAGAGTATCTTAACTATGGATATTTTTTGATTCTATACCAGCATTGAATAGGTGGTAGTTCCTTAAAAGTTAACTGACTGCAGATACTGTATCAGTGAACTTTTTATACTCTGTTACATTAAAATTCATAGATCTGTCTTGCATTCTGAGTGGTTCTTTTACTAATGCATGATTTTGTAACATGGTGTGTTGATTATTTGGACTCTGTTCTCTGAGTTATGCATATTTTCTATTGACATGTTTTATTGTATAATAGTCGTCCCTCAAAAATTCCCCCCAAATTTTAAAAAACCTTGTTAATATCACCACTACTCTTACAAGTAAAGTCTTGAAGTTTTATAAACGTGTTATATTAATTATCTATTGTTGCATAGTAAAGTATCCCAAATTCAGCAACGTAAAACAAGAAACTTTTATTATTTCACAATTTCTTTGGGTCAGGAATCCAGAAGTGGTTTAGTTTGGTGGTTCTGGCTCAGAGTCTTCCAGTAGGTTTCAGTCAATCTGTTGGTTGCCCTGCAGTCATCTTAAGGCTTGAGGGAGACAGTCCACTTCAAAGCTCCCTGGCATGTCTTTTGGCAGGATTCAGGCCATCTACGTTGCAGTTCACTTACGTGGTTGCCAGCAAGCCTCAATTCCTCACCAGATGGGCCTCTCCATGGGCTGCCTGAGGGCATCTTCAGCTAGTGTCTTTCTCCAAAGGCCACCTCATAATCTGGAAGACTGTCCCACAGTGAGTGATGAGACAAAGCTCACCCACTCAGGCTGGGAGCATGAACGTTTTATGACCTAATCTCAGTAGGACAGCCCACCATTCCAGCCGTGTTCTAGTCACTAGTCACAGAGTCAAGTCCATGATGGGAGGAGGAAGGTCACCTCCACCTCTTGAGGGACAGATACCAAAAATGTGCAGATGTATCTGCAAAATCACCACAAGCTCTCAAGCTCACAGCAATGGATGCAAGTTCTCTCAAATTCTATTTTTTTGCTTTAAAGCTCACACTTATGATTGGCAATAAACATTGTAAATTGTTTTCCTTGAAATGACAGACTTATTTCTTCTACACTTGAGGAAACATGTGCTAAATACTACAATGTATAATCATAGTTTTTCTTTTTTTTGTTTTGTTTTTTTTTTTTTTTTTTTTGAGACAGAGCCTCAAGCTGTCCCCCTGGGTAGAGTGCCGTGGCATTACAGCTCAGAGCAACCTCCAACTCCTGGGCTCAAGCGAGTCTCCTGCCTCCGCCTCCCAAGTAGCTGGGACCATAGGCGCCGGCCACAATGCCCGGCTATTTTTTGGTTGCAGCCGTCATTGTTGTTTGGCGGGTCCGGGCTGGGGATTCGAACCCGCCACCTTAGGTGTACGTGGTTGGCGCCTTAGCCAGTTGAGCTATAGGCGCCGAGCCATCATAGTTTTTCTATCATTAAAGTGAAAATGACATTTCATGAAAAAAGCAACTTACCACTCAATTATACAAATGCTTTTTCTTGAGGTGATCATGAATTTCAGCACGCAGGAGATGTGACCATGTGTACTTTGTGTTTAATTATATGGAATGTTAAAGTGACATGTACTCAAGGGTCCATATTTAATACATGAACTTAAGTAAAACTCATTTTTACTTTCTTGGTATAGGTCAGGTTGCCTTAGGACTCCAGTTTAGGAAAAAGTCACCACAGGAAAAAATAAATCAGGAAAAGTTTGCTTCATGGCAAAAAGCTGTGCATTGAGATTAGTTGGGAGTTACGCTGAGACTGGCAGAGAGGAGGAATGGTTGAAGAGGAAAGTCAGTGCAGGCAGCAGGGCTGGGATGAAATGAGCATGTTATGCTCAAGAATAAAGTGAGGGAAGCTAAGTTAAGAGCAAGCCATGGACTCGATGTGACATGGGCACGTGTGAGGGGAACTAGCCTGGAGGAGCAGAGGGGCAGAAGCCGGTAGATTGTCATCTAGAAGGAATGCAACAGGAGGATCCTGGCTGATTCCACTGGACAGAGTCACCTTTGCAACTTGTCACTCCTGAGGGCACCAATGCCCGTCGTAACTATGCAGTTAAATGAGAGCTTTGCCATCTTACCTTTTCTCCTTCTTTCTTGTGGCTTTGAAAAGGCCCAAAGAATTGGAATCCCCATAGCTGGCTGTGATCCTGTAGCAGTTAGTACTCTGCCTTGTGACAAGGCCCAAAGCAGCAACTGAAGAGGGAGAAAGAAAATCAGGAGAGGAAGAGCAACTGACCAGCGGCTCTCCCTCCATGCAGGCATCCAAGCTCCAAGCCTGACCAACACTCAACCCAGAAAGGGAAGGATTAAACGGAATGAGATAGAGTTTGGTTTATTACCTGAGAGCATTGACAAGAGTATAAAATCAACCCGCTGGAACAGTTTGACCAGGCTGGTTTAAAGGCCAGTGGGAGAAGGGCCGTGGTTGCTCTCAGTGCACACCTGCTCAGCGCACCTGCTCAGCCCAGCTCTTTACTGACATGCTCACCAGAACTCCCACTTACAGAGCACCTATTTTTCCAGACTGAGATTCTGCTGGGTCTATTTCAATGAATGAACAAGAAGTAGTTCTATTTAAGAGAGTGGTATTTCACAATATTTGGAACCAAGCTAACCTGAGTTTATATCCTAGCTCTGCTACTTAAACAATGTGATACAGTGTTAATTTCTTGGAACCTCAGTTTGCTCAGCTGTAGGATAGGAGTTAAAGGTGCCACTTCACAGGGGTGTTGTAAAGAGCAGATGAGACGGTGTGTGCTCAGTGACACTGGGCTGGGCATGCAGCGAGTGCTTGAGAAATGGCATTAAGGATTAGCATCATCATGATCTGAGTGTCGTAATCTGCAAAAAACAGCACTTTAGAAAAATTTACCAGGCATTAACATGCAGGATAGATTGAAGGTGAAGCCAGAGTAGAAATAGGGAGAAAAATTCAAAACATCCTAGTACCAAAATGTGACTACAGTGGTAGCCATGGGAGTGAACCAGAAGGGACACACACATATGAGGGAGTTTGAGAAGAAAAGGAAGGGAAGAGGTGAGTGCTCCGGTGTATGTGGTACAGAAAGGGAAGGAAAAGGCAAAGGCTTTACATTTTTAAAGCTTGGTTAGACGGGAGAATAATAGGAATAGAATGAATAAAAAATTTGGTAGAGTGAAAAAGTGGGTGGGTGGTGAGAGTAGTGTTTTGAATTTAGGTAACTGTGAAATTCGCAAGTATAGATATTTGGAAAGCCATTGATTCATTCATTCGTTGAGAGCCCACTTGGTGTCAGATGCCATGCTGGGCTGTAGCAAGAAAAATCTAGGAGAGTTGGTGTGTGAAGGAGATGTCCAGGCCAGCAGAAAGGTCTGAGCCTGCAATCTAGCACTGGTCCCTGAAATCATGAATATTAATCAGTTTTCTAACATGAGAGCCAAGAAGAGAAAACTTCTGTTAATATTAACAGCTAGAGAGCCACAAGAAATGGTCAAAGGGATAAAAACTAAACCAAGTTCTCATAATTATTTTATATTAAGTCCTAACCACCTATAGTTTATAAATACCTACTCAGGATAAGGAAGCAGTTTCACTGTAGCTGTCTATATTTTTTTAAATTTTCATTCTAAGAAAATTGTAGCTACATACACAGGAAATTTTAAAAATAGTAAAATGGTCCTTCCCCTTCACCCATTTCCCCCCAATAATTATATCTTTTATAATTATAGTACAATACTAAAACCAGAAACTTGACATTGGCATAATCCACTGAGTTTATTCAGATTTCGCCAGGATGATGTGTACACATTTCTGTGCGTTGAGTGTGCATGAGTGGTTCTACATACACATCATCACCTGTATAGCATCATGCGACCTTTCATTCTTATTTTTAAAAATATTTTCTTTTTCCTAGTTCCTTATATGATGTGAAGACTCTACATCTCAGGAGTTTGGGTGGTTTTTTTTTTGCAGTTTTTGGATGGGGCTGGGTTTGAACTCACCACCTTTAGCATATGTGGCCAGAGGTGCTGCCATATATGAGCCACCTTTGAGCCACAGGTGCTGCCTTTCAAGAACATTTTAGCTAAAACATTATGGATGATTTCTTTTCTGGTGGCTTATAGAATATTAAGGTAGCAATGAACTTCATTTCTGCACAAGTAAAAGTTTGTGATGCTCTGACCTGGGGTAGACAATGAGGAAGTGTCTGTTTAGGAAAAAAATAACATTAGGCCAGTTGCCAAAAAAATTATTAATAAGCTGGGTGTCCCCCCCAAAAGGCCTGTAGTTACTTTCTTGAAAACAGTAAAACCCTGTGTGCTCGGACAAAATGCTGAAGATCTTTGTAAATTGGATCAGATTAGTGTCTGAGTGAACATCTGCAGGCTGAGGAAACACCCTGCTGCAAGGATGGCAGAAGGCGCAGAAGCCATGAAATAATCAGGAATCGCCGGGAGGCCCAGGCACCATGAAATAATCACATCAGGAATCACTGGGAGGCGCATCTCATTTTGTTACCTCGGCCAGTCTCCAACTTCTGGCCTCAAGAGATCCTCCCACCTCAGCCTCCTGAGTGGCTGAGTTTACAGGCACAATCCCTTACCCCTGCTTCCGTGTTCACTTGAGAGACAGGGCAGAAGGTCTCCTGGGGAGCTTAGCACTCTGCTCCTATCACACTCACTTTATTTATTTCTTCAAAATTTACTAAAAAACACCATTTGTATTAAATCTGATGCTTTTTTGCATGAGTAAATCAGACCAAATTTCTGGATATTATTTTTTATTATTTGGGTACAGGAACGTTAAAACTAAGTATAAATAGGGGAAACCAGCATTTGTAACATATTTAACAAAGGGCTAAAGTCCTTACTTCATATGGAATTTATAAATACATGAATATGCCAAGTGGAGAAAAATGTTCTTCCATTTTTCTTTAAAGTAACAACTGAACTGTACTGGGCTCTAGAATAGTGGGTCAGAGCCAGCGTTTCTCCACAGCATTCCCTCCGTCTCAGAGGTCTAGGGCTCTATCACCGCTGAGGGGCTTGCAACACTGAGAGGTCAGCTCATTTCCTAGAAGAGTCTTCTTTTAATTAATTTTGTTGGGGGTTCTTTGCAGGGCTACTCTGTGTCTCAGGGAGTCACCCCAGATACTCCCACTTGGGCCCCTCGTCACCCAGGGTGCCTTTTGTCCAGCAGGAATAAAATGCCCTTTTCTTCAGAGCAGAGGAACTCTCTCAACTGTCTGCTAAAAGGACAGTTTGGTTTTTTCTTCTTCAAAATAAGCTGAGATTAATTTGGGGAGGAAGAGGCAATGGAGAAGACCCTTTAGAATGCATCTCCAAATCAAAATTAGGATCTCCTAGGGAAAAAACCAGCTTAGAATAAACCAGGACCATGAACAAAGACGGCGAGGCCTGGGGCACAGGAGAACTTACCAGTTCCACCGCAGTTGGAGTGTGGAGTCTGGGGGCCAAGAGTAGCCCTTGCTGGTACCTGGCACTCAGTTCTGACAGCTACTTCAGGAGGCCCTGAGTCTTCCCTGAGCCCTGTGTTGGTAGCCATCTTGTTAATAAAAACTGACAAAAGAAAAAAACCTCTGTAAAATAATTTAAACAGATTTATTCTGAGCCAAATGCATGTGATCTGCCCAGAGGACATGGCCTCAAGAGGTCCTGAAAAAATGTCTCTTAAATAAATTCTTAACTTCTAATATTTATGTCAGTGCATGGAAAAAAGGGCAATCTCTCCCCTTCTCAGTCCTCCCTAAACACACATGCTGGGTGCACCATCCAAACTCGCAACAGTATTTATTTTGTTTTCTACATACACACACATACAGATACATGCACACACACACACACATACATACATATATATGCACACAGGGTGTATGCAAAGTATATATTTATTAATTTTTGTTTCATATTTCTGCCTTATAGTTAAAGAGACAATAAGATCACTGCTAGCCAGAACAAGTCTTAGCAAATTACTTATATAAAATAATAGGGCAATGACCTGACCATTTTGAATCTATTGTTTTTGAACCTGAGGGTGTTCTGATACAAAAGTGCTTTATAACAAAGAAAAAAAAATTAGCATTGGAAACTAACATTAATGAATCTTAGAATTTTATATTCAACTAAATTATCATTCAAAAATAAAACTGAAATTAATTGTTTTTCAGGTAAAAATCAGAATAACTTACTGGTTCAAAGCCCCAGCAGTGAAGGAACTACTAAAATATGAATTTTAGGAAGACAGAAATTCCAAAGAAAGGATGGATGTGAGAAAGAATGATTTAAAAAAATCCAAACAAATATTGACCTTTACAACAATACTAAGAAAGATTACAGTTAAAAAAGTAAAGCTAAAATACAGGACCAGAGTTGCATGTAAATCGGGGTGGCGTACAGACATTTACACATTGAATTTATATACTAACTAATAAAGGATTATATTCACATGATGGTAAATTGTTCCATCCAAGAACACGTGTGCCAGATGGCATTCTCCAAAGATGCTATAACATTTCTCATCCCTCAACGTGGACTTGGTGCTCCTCTCATCAAGAAATGGACTCCACCTCCTCTTCCCATTAATCTGAGCAGGACTGTCTCTCACTTGCACCAGCAGAACGCAGTGAAGTGATACTTAGAATGACTGAGACTAAATTACAAAAGTGATGTAATCCTTCCCTTGTTCCCGGGAACACTGGCTTCTTAACCTTGTGCCACCATGTAAGATGCCCAACTACCCTCAGGCTGCCATTGCTGTGAGGAAGCCACAGGGGTGGGCATCAGCTTGTCAGCCCCCACAGAAGTCCCTGACAACAGCTGCCAGACTGGACAGTGAAGATGCCTCCAGACGCCTCCAGCCCCAAGTTGGTGGGCCATGTGAAGCTGTGGAATCACTAGCACAAGCCATTTGAGTTCTCCCACCCCAGCCTCCAGATGTCATGGACAGGCCACTCCTACTGTGTCCTGTTTGAATCTCTGACCCATGGAATTTGTGAGCATAATTAAATGGCTGTTGTAAGCCATTAAGTTTTAGGATGATTTTGTTATCCCAGTAATAATAACCAGAATAAATTGTGAATGCCTGGTCCCTCTTTAGTTCTTTTAGTACTTTTCTTACTAATGTTTAAAGTTTTCTTCATACAAACCTCATGTATTTCTTTTTAGCTGCATTCCTAGAAATTTTTTGTTGCTGTTATAAATGGAATATTTGCTTCTATTATAGTTTTTAAGTAGGTGTTTATATGCACGAATTAATTATATGCATTCATTTGTTCCCAGCCAACAAGAAGACTCTATTTATAGTAAGTTCAAAGGCAGGCAACTATATTGCCTAAGATTGTGCACTTGGGCAGTGTCTCACCATAATCAAGCTGGATGATAGAGGATGGGTCAATAAAAGGTGTAAGCAGGGTTAGGAAAAGCTACCTGTCCTTAGAAAAGTGCCTGTCCCTAGCTCTGAAAGGGCAGGGAATGGAGTTGCATGAAGAGGTAAGTGTCCCAGAAACCGTGGCTTTTGGTTAGCATGACGGTTAATTTTATGTGTCAACTGCATATGGGTCATGGTGCCTAAATACAGTAGAACCTCTGTAAGTTCCACCCAAGGGTCTGCAACAAACAGGTTAGCACAGGGAAGTGGTGAACACAAGGAGCTAGTCCTGCTGTACTGATACATCTGTGGGGTGTATGTCAGGTCAGCTTTAAACAGTGTTCCACGTAGTGAGCTGGTCAACTATGGAGGTTCTACTTCATTTAGTCAAACAATAATCTCATTGTTTCTGTGAAGGTGTCGTTTTGATAAAATTAACTCTTTTTTTGAGACAGAGTCTCACTCCATCATCCTGGGTAGGGTGCTATAACATCATAGCTGATAGTAACCTCAAACCGTTGGGCTCAAGAGATCCTCCTGCCTCAGCCTCCGGAGCAGCTGGGACTACAGGCATCTGCTACAACACCCGGCTACTTTTTTCTACTTTTAGTATAGATCAGGTCTCAGTCTTGCTCAGGCTTATCTGGAACTCCTGAGCTCAAGTAATTCATCTGCCTTGGCCTCCAAGAGTGCAGATGTGAGCCACCAAGCCCAGTCTAAGAGTAACATTTTTTTTAAACTATTTTTTTAAACAAATTTCAGGTTATTATGAGGGTATAAACTATTAGGTTACACTGTTTGTTAGGTAAGGTCCTGTTGTAGCTGTGCCCCTTACCCAGGAGGCATGCTATATATCTGCACATTGTGCCCTTTAGGTAAGTACACCAATGCTCCTCCCACCTCCCCTTTCCCCATATCTTCTTCCCCATTCCCCTCAACTTGAATTAAATTGAGTTTTTCTCTTGTGTGGCCATATATTAGTTCACCTACTGGCTTTATATTAGTATCAAAAACATTGGATACTTGCTTTTCCAACCTTGTGACACTTTACTAAGGAGAATCTTCTCCAACTCTATCCAGGTTAATACAAAAGATGTAAAGTCTAGATTAACATTTAAATCAGTGAACGCTGAGTAAAGCAGATTACCCTTCATGGTGTGGATGGGTCTCATCCAATCAGTTGAAGGCCTTAACAGAATAAAAACTGACCTCCCCCAGCTGAGAAGAAATTCTGCCAGCAGACTACCTTGGAATCCCTCAGTCCAGCCTGCCAACCTATCCTATAAATTTTGGCTTTATTGAGTCTCCATAACCATGTAAGCCAATTCCTTAAAAATACATCCTGTTGGTTCTGTTTCTCTGGAGAAACCAGCTAGTACAGTTAGAAACAAAGCAAGCCCATCTAGCTTTTAGAGACTCTGCAAGGGAGGAAATAGCCAGACTTACTCTACACAATCTGTTGTGTAGAATCTCCCTGTTGACTATGCCTCACTGGAAGCCAGAGGCCAAGGACACCTATTGATACAGTCTGCACCGGCCAGCTACTCCCAGCACACAGTGCAGGGTGGAGAGGAGAGAAGAGTAGGCCTGGAGGGACAGGAAGGTAAAAAAGGTGGGAAATCATATCACAGAACTCAGGACGATGACCTCTAGAAGGGTCCATCCAGAAAGGATGCATGGGATGGGGCAATTTCCTTGATCTGAATGATTATTTGTTTTTATTATTATTCACTAAACTATACATTTATGTTTTATGCCTTTTGTATATTTTGTAATTAAAAGTTTAGAAAAGGAAAAACGGGGGCGGAGGTAAGATGGCTGACTGAAGCCAGCTTTCCACAGAGGCTCCCATCCAGAAGGAAAGTTAAAGGACAGAAGTTTAGCAAGTAAGCTGATGGTTTGAAGCTGAGCCTAGAAAGAAGGTTGAAGAACTCAGATCAACCCTGCTGAGGTGAGCTGCGACCCCAAGGATACAAACAATAGGTACAAAATCCATTGCCAAGGGGATGGGAGTCCCCTCCCCCATGAGAACGGTTTGCAGTATACTTTCTTTCTTTTTTTTTTTTCTTTATTAAATCATAGCTGTGTATGTTAATGCAATCATGGGGTACAATGTGCTGGTTTTATATACAATTTGAACTGTTTTCATCAAACTGGTTAACATAGCCTTCACGGCATTTTCTTACTTATTGTGTTAAGACATTTACAGTCTACACCGAGTAAATTTCACAGGTACTCTTGTAAGATGCACTGTAGGTGTGGTCCCACCAATTACTTTCTCTTCACTCATCCTCCTCCCTCCCCTCCCTCTCCATTACCCCCTTATTTTGGAGCTATAACTGAGTTATAGCTTTCATAAGAAAGCTATAAATTGGCTTCATAGTAAGACTGAGTACACTGGATACTTTTTCTTCCATTCTTGAGATACTTTGCTAAGAAGAATATGTCCTAGCTCCATCCATGTAAACATGTAAGAGGTAAAGTCTTCATCTTTCCTTAAGGATGCAGCATATTCCATGGACTACATATACCACAATTTATTGATCCATTCGTGGGTCAATGGGCATTTGGGCTTCTTCCATAACTTAGCCATTATGAATTGGGCTGCAATAAACATTCTGGTACATATATCTTTGTTATAATGTGATTTTTGGTCTTCTGGATATATATAGTAGAGGAATTGTAGGTTCAAATGGCAGGTCTATTTTTAGATCTGTAAGTGTTCACCAAACAGCTTTCCAAAAGGAATGTATTAGTTTGCAATCCCACCAGCAACGTAGAAGTGTTACCTTTTCTCCACATCCACCCCAACATCTCTGGTTTGGGGATTTTGTGATGTGGGCTAATCTTACTGGAGTTAGATGATATCTCAAAGTAGTTTAAATTTGCATTTCTCTGATGATTAAGGATGGTGAGCATTTTTTCATACATCTGTAGGCCATGTGCCTGTCTTCTTCAGAGAAGTTTCTCTTCAAGTCCCTTGCCCACCCTGAGATGGGATCACTTGTTCTTTTCTTGCTAATACATTTGAATTCTCTGTAGATTCTAGTTATTAAACCTTTGTCAGAGACATAACCTGCAAATATCTTCTCCCATTCTGAGGGCTGTCTGCTTGCTTTACTTACTGTGTTCTTGGCTGTGCAGAAGCTTTTTAGTTTGATCAAGTCCTAGTAGTGTATTTTTGATGTTGCTTCAATTGCCCGGGGCGGGGGGGTCCTCCTCATAAAATATTCGCCCAGGCTGATTTCTTCAAGAGTTTTCCCTGCACTTTCTTCTAGTATTTTTATAGATTCATGTCTTAAGTTTAAATCTTTAATTCAGTGAGAGTCTAACTTAGTTAATGGTGAAAGGTGTGGGTCCAGTTTCAGTCTTCTACAGGTTTCCAGCCAGTTCACCCAGCATCATTTGTAAAATAGGGAATCTTTTCCCCCACTGAATGTTTTTAATTGGCTTGTCAAAGATCAGGTAACAGTAAGTAGCTGGATTCATCTCTTGGTTCTCTATTCTGTTCCATACATCTACCTCTCTGTTTTTTGTGCCAGTATCATGCTGTTTTGATCACTATCAATTTATAGTATAGTCTGAGGTCTGGTAGCATAATTCCTCCTGCTTTGTTTTTATTTCTGAGTAATGTCTTGGCTTTTCGAGGTTTTTTCTGATTTCACATAAAACAAACTATTATTTTTTCGAGATCTTTAAAGTATGACAGTGGAGCTTGAATAGGGATTACATTAAAATGTATATTGCTTTGGGTAGTATAGACATTTTAACAATGTTGATGATCATACCAGCCATGAACATGGTATATTTTTCCATTTGTTAGCATCTTCAGCCATTTATTTTCTTAGAGTTTCATAGTTCTCATTTTCTTTTTAATTTTTTGGCCAGGGCTGGGTTTGAATCCACCACCTCCAGTATATGGGGCCGGTGCCCACCTCCTTTGAGCCACAGGCGCTGCCCTGATAGTTCTCTTTATAGAGATCTTTCAGGTCCTTTGTTAGGTAAACTCCTAAATATTTCATCTTCTTTAACACTACTGTGAATAGAATAGAGTCTCTGACTGTTTTTTTTTTTCAGCTTGACTATTATTAGTATATATAAAGGCTACAGATTTATGAGTGTTGATTTTATAACCTGAGACACTGCTGTATTCCTTGATCACTTCTAAGAGTTTTGTAGTAGAATCCCTGGTGTTTTCCAGATAGACAACCATATCATCTGTGAAGAGTAAAATTTTGATCTCTTCTGACTATATGGATACCCTTGATCGCCTTTTCTTCCCTAATTGCAATGGCTAAAACTTCCATTACAATGTTAAAAAGCAGTGAAGACAATGGGCAACCTTGCCTGGTTCCTGATCTGAGTGGAAATGATTTCAATTTAACTCCATTCAAGACAATATTGGCTGTGGGTTTGCTGTAGATGGCCTCTATTGGTTTAAGAAATGTCCCTTCTATGCCAATTTTATTAAGTGTTCTGATTATGAAAGGATGCTGGATATTATCCAAAGCTTTTTCTGCATCAATTGAGAGAATCATGTGGTATTTGTTTTTTAATTTGTTTATGTGCTGAATTATATTTATAGATTTATGTATATGAAACCAGCCTTGAGACCCTGGGATAAAACTCACTTGGTCATGGTGTATAATTTGTTTGATGTGTTGCTGGATTCTGTTTGTTAGATCTTGTTTAATATTTTTGTATCAATACTCATTAGTTGTATTGGTCTGTAATTTTCTTTTCTTGTTGGGTCTTTTCCTGGTTTGTGGATCAAGGTGATGTTTGCTTCATAGAATATGTTGGGTAGTATTCCTTCTTTTTCTATATTTTAGAAAAGGTTGAGTAATATAGGTACTAGTTCCTCTTTAAAGGTTTGGTAGAATTCTGATGTGAAGCCATTTGGTCCCATGCTTTTCTTTTTAGGGAGATTTTGTATAGTTGATGCTATTTCAGAACTTGATATAGGCCTATTCAACATTTCTACTTCATTCTGGCTAAGTCTTGGAAGGTGGCGTGCTTCCAAGTATTGATCAATTTCCTTCAGATTTTTATATTTCTGAGAATAAAGTTTCTTGTAGTATTCATTAACGATTTCTTGAATTTCTAAGGAGTCTGTTGTTATTTGGCCTTTATCATTTCTGATTGATGAAATTGGGGATTTTACACTTTTTTTCCTGGTTAGGTTAGCCAGAGGTTTATCTATTTTATTGACCATTTGTATCTACTCCACCAACCTGTGCCTCTTTAGAGGACAATTTAAGCCATTCACATTAATTGAGAATATTGATAAGCCTGGTAGAATTTTCAGTATCAAGTTTTTCGAACGTCCAGTGGACATTTTTAATCCTTTCGCCACTGTGGAAGTTGGAATTTGATCAAAAGTTTCTGAGTGAGTTTACTTTTGTGGTGGAGGATTGCATGGGTCATTATGGAGGACAGGTCTGAGAATATCCTGTAAAGCTGGTTTAGTTAGGCATATTTCTTCAACATGTGAATTTTATTAAAGTATTTAATTTCTCCATCATGAATGAAACTCAGTTTAACTGGATACAGGATCCTGGGTTGAAAGTTATTTTGTCTTAGGAGCTTAAAAGTCGATGACCACCCTCTTCTAGCTTGAAAGGTTTCAGCAAAGAGATCTGCAGTCATTCTAATATTCTTCCCCTTATAGGTTATGGTTTTCTTACATCTGGCTGCCTTCAGAATTTTCTCCTTCATATTAAATTTAGTGAAGTTAATTATGATGTATCTGGGGGTTGTCTTATTTGGGCTGAGTTGTGCTGGGGTCTGAAACTGTCTGCTATCTGAATTTCAGAATCTCTTGCCATGTCTGGAAAGTTCTTCTTCATAATCTCATGAAGAAGAGCCTCTGCACTTTGTGAAGCAACTTCATCACCTTCTGGAAGCCCTATAAGGTGAATATTAGTTTTCTCTGAATTATCACAGAACTCTCTGAGAGAATGATCCATTTTTGCTCTCCATTTCTCTTCCTCTTTGAGCACCTGGAAGCATTCAAAAGTTTTGTCTTCAACGTCAGAAATCTTTTCTTCTGCTTGCTCCATTCTGTTACTGAGGGATTCTACTGTATTTCTCAGATCTTTGAGGGCTGCAAAGGCTTGTCTCACTATGTCAAATCTTTGGTGATTTTGTCTTTGAATTCATTGAATTCTTGAGACAACTTTTGAAATGCTCCTTGAATTTCTAATTCCAACTTTACCTCCATTCTATTAATCTTATTTGCAATCCAAATTCTGAATTCAATTTCTGACATCTCAAGCCATTTGTTTATGAATGGGATCTTCAGTTGTGTCTGCCATATCGTTCCTTGGGGGAGTTGATGTACTCTAGTTATTCATATTAATGGCCTGAGACACCCCCCCTTCCCATGGGCAACAACTGGAAAAGGAAAATCAAACCTTCCCACAACCACACACCCAACATACCCCTTTGCTCATGGGAGGGCGGGGTGACTTAATTGCTGGTATTTCTCCATAGCTGAGACTTCAACCCAGAGTAACTGATTCACTAGGGTAGGACAGAGACCAGTTGAAAACAAGACAGAGCCACTTAGCCCCACCAGACCAAGTAAGTCCCCAGTGTCTCAGGCCATAGCACTGTATGGGTCATTTGCAAAGCTCTAGGGGAAAAGGTATAGACACCAGTGCTTAATCACTACTCCATGAGCCCCCCAACCCAACTTCACCTTATCTGCTCTTCTAGCCAAACGGTGTAAAGGTGGAATCAGTGGAAAAACTCCATTAATATGAATAACCAGAGTTATTGAATTTGAATTCCCATTCCCTTGGCAATGGATTTTGTACCTATTGTTTGTATCTTGGGATCACAGCTCACCTCAGCAGGGTTGATCTGAGTTTCTTCAACCTTCTCTCTTGGGTCAGCTCCTATCCATCAGCTTACTTGCTAAACTTCTATCCTTTAACTTTCCTTCTGGATGGGAGCCTCTGTGGTGTAGAATGTAAATGTCTTATCACAATAACTGGGAAAATGCCATGCAGGCTATGTTAACCAGTTTGATGAAAGCATTTCAAATTGTATATAAAACTAGCACATTGTGCCCCATGATTGCATTAATGTACACAATTATGATTTAATAAAAAAATAAAAAGAAAGGGAAACAATGTTGAACAATGAAGAACTAGTATAATATTTGAATTCTAAAAGTTGTAGTAATTTGGGGCAACTTAGAAGCATTTAAAATAAGTTTGTTTTAAACACTAGAAATATGTTATAGACCAGTATACAAGTTCTGGTAAATGAAAGAAATAATGCCAAACAAAAAGATCTTTTCTCTCTTCTTTTTTTAAAAAAAGTTGCTTCTAGCCAAATTAAGGAAGAAAGAATAATAGCTAGAGGGTGGATATGCTTATGTGGTAACACTGAAGAACAGCAGAAAAATAGAAGTTGAAGACACAAGAAAAGAAAAGGAAGACACATGGAGCGAAGACCCCCAGCATCAAGAGTGGGGCTCTCCCCACGTTACCGGAGGGTGGCGTCACTAGAGTGGGTGTTCATTTCTTCTAGAGAAGGTGACTGATGGAAAAGAAAAGGTCAGATGTGGCTGCATGTAAATGTTCCAGCTTGGTTGTGGGGAGCTAACAGACATTTCCCTAGCTGGTGTTTCCTTTTCTCCATGATGTAAAACATGAGACCGAGGGAAGCAGTATCAGAGTTAGAGACAGAGGAAGGGTAGAGTTTTGAACCACTTAGGAGAGCAAGAGCCATGTTCCTCAGGATGTAACGAGTGTCCAGTCTAACTTGGAGACCATGGATTTATAGTGCCATTTATCTGCCTGATTGTGTGATTTGCTATGGTAATATTGGTAATATTTCACAACCCAAATGTGGGTTCATCTAGGGCTGGGGTTTGGAACAGAAAAACAATAGAATGTAAGGTGTGAAGACAGGGACAAGAAACGCACCCATGAAGTCTCTACTGGCCCTGGAAGGAAATGAGGCAGACCAGGGCTGGCAGGGAGGAGCTGGGAGCACCCAGCACTACGAGACCCTGGGGAGCTGTGCAGGAGCGACTGGGTCACGGAACAGGGCAGACAGCTGCTCAATCCACCGTCAGATATTCAAGGACACTGTTTTCGAGGTGAAAGTGGCTGCAGGCAGGAGTAATATCTCTGGTCTGGCTGTGGGTAGGGAGGGGTGAAGTGAAGCGGAGGTGAAGGGCACCGAAGATGAAGAGGCTGAGATGCTGAAGGGAGTTTGTGTGGACATTGTGATCCTGGAGGACCACAGACATGTTTGGGAGAGAAAGGTGGAGAGCTGGACATGGAGTATTTGACTCACAGTGTGTGTGGTAGGTAGGGGTGAGGGGGGCGGGTAACGGGAGGTTGCTAAACTGCAATGGGAGGGGGACTTAGATCTTAGAAGGACAAAGTGCTCAGGAGGATGGAAGAGTAATGATCCGCCTCCCCTCCACCCTAGCTGGAATTAACCACATTCAGCAGCAAGCAAAACATAGGCAAACTGAGACGGCCAGGATAAGTTATGGCTGGGCCTGCAATAAGGATATCGTGTTGGGTTCTACTGGTTATAAAGTTTTCAAGAAGAATTTGCCCTAGAAACGCCCTGATACTGGGTAGTAGGGCAGTGTTGGTAGCCTAGTGCCCAGGTTGGCTCTGGAACACTTTAAGTTTGCAGGTCATTACTGGATAAAAGAATCTAAATACTTGCAATTATTTGCATGCCTGTTGGGAAAGGTATGAGATTCCTTTGAAAAACCACATTCAGAGGGTGTCTTTGTGAATGTGGCTACTGGGTGATTGATCTTCATGACTAATTTCACCTGCAGCTAGATAACCAGTCTCCTAAATTGCTAATTCTGTCAATCAGAGAGAACATTTTAGAAAATTGATCAAAGTATAAATTGGATTAATGCAGTTTACTCTAGAGAATAACGTCTATGACAATTCAATGTTGGCAAAATTCTAATATAAGTGTTTATATATGCAAAATATCCATGGGCTTGAAATGGCCTATTTCTAGGTGCTTAATAAATATTTCTCAAACTGAATAGATAATAGTGGACTTCTCATGTAGACTTCCTACAGGAGAAAGAAAATGTTGGGCATGTATCATCACCTAGCTGAGGCAACACTGTCCTCACTAGAAATGAGAAAACTGGTGTTCTAATTTACACACTGGCCTCTCGTGCACAACATGAGTCCCCTGAGTGCAATTAACTCTGGGCACGCTGACAAGGTCTCTGGACCTGCAAAACTGAGGACCAATCTTTGGAAAATGTGCCTTCATTATGACCCTGAGGCCAGCCTGACAGCCCATCTGGCCTCTCTCTGGGACATCTCGCTGGACTGTTTGGAACAGTAACTCTATTTAGATCAATTTGACTTCCTGCAATAAAAATCTTTGAGACCAGGATGGGAATCATTAGCAAAACACTGTTGTAATCGTAGTTAATGTAAGGGGACTCAGTGATTTATTAGCTCATAGTGAGTTAATAAAATACACTGGCTGAAAATGACTCCTAATTCTAAAGTCTAGCACAGAGGGTTACTAATTGTGCACTGTTTGTGGCCGTTCATGGCTGGCAGCCTGGTAACAGAGTGTTCTGTTTTAAGGCCTCGGCTAGTGAGTACTAAATGCTTTTACTAAACCAAACAGAGCAGAGCAAACTGTGCTCTTTGGCCATTTGTCTTGTTTGTATTACATTATACTCATTGCTGCTTGTGTTACGCCAGGCGTAACAAAGTCTCATTCTTTGTGTTCACAGATAGATTTGCCCCCAGTTCTGAAGAGTTGGTCATAATTTCCAGTAAAAACTTTTTTTTCCAATATGACCAGCATTCCAGTAACAACTACTCATGATTCTTTTGTTTCTGTTCACCTACAGAAAGATAGTTTTGTACTCACTAGTTCAACAAAATATCATTTCTTGCCAGATTTCCCTAGAAGGAACAAGTATTCTGGGCTCTTTGAATTTAGTAAGTTCTCCATACACTTTACCAATTTCCATATTTCTTTTATAGGCATATGAAAGAAAAACCACATTATAAATATGGCTCATCCTTTAATTTTACCTGGTAAATAATCCTTAGCTTTACATTAAATCAATGAGAATATATATGGTTTAAAGGGAATGCTGCGGAGGGCTTTGATGAAGTCTGGGCTTGCAGAGCAGGACTGGTGCTGCAGCCTGGGGGGAGTTTAGAGATGGAAGGTTGGAGAGCTTGTTCAGGGGCCTCTATTGGGAGCTATTTCTGTAGAAAAGTTTGAAAAACTCTACTTGCCAGTGAGATTAGTCCCGAAACACCTTTGCTTTGCTGTTTATACTTTATCACATCACTGAGAAAGGTCTAAATGTCTTTTAACACAAATGGAGATTGCCCTTGTCCTCCCTGGTCCTAAAACCACAAGCTTTTACCACTAGAATCTCTAGAAGAAGAATAGCAAGAAAGCAGCTCCATTAGTAGGGGCAGCGCGGCTTTGTAGGGTGTGATGCTGCTGCTGGGGAGGTGCATTTGGGCCCAGCTGTGCTGGGAAACAGATGGGTAGTACAGCTGGAGCCACGACAGTGATCACACAAGTCAGAAGTCCTCACTGGAAAGTAGAGGAGGAGAGTACACCAAGCAAAGATGATACCAAAGTCCCCGCTTGAGATTTTAACAGTTTAGTGGAGCTCTAAAGAAGAACATGAAGAGCAGTGTCAGCGAGAATGTGTCCAAGGGAATCTCAGGAGAAGGGGATGAGCAGGGGAAAAACAAAGTGAAAAAAATGTCCTAAAGATAATCTGAAAAATTTAAAAGCCTCAGCTAGGTGATCCATTCTAATGGCAAAAAAAGGAATGTTCACCAAGGACATAAGCTTCCAACTTAATATACAACTTCTTAATATGCAGAAGTTTGTGTGCAATTTCTGTTTTAAACTGCACATGAACTTTATGGCCACCCAATATAATCGCATCAGCAGGGCTGTCCTAAAAAACAGACAAACCAACAACCAAAAAAAAAAAAAAAACTCTAAGAAAATTTCAATTTTGTTCCCTGTAAATTAGAATTTTTAACTGTAGATGGGGATTGTAGAAGTGAAATGTAAAAAACAAGTCAAGAAACATAAGAGTCAAAAGTATTGTGTAAGGGTAGAAGTCAGGTGCAGTGGCTTGTGATGGTCTTTGGATGAAAAAGGAGGACATTTCAAAGCATGCGTGTGAAATGTCCCCATGGGGATAACTCTGCCTGGACCGCCACAGCAGAGATGCGTGCCCAACACAGCCCAACACAGCAAGCAAAGGGACTGACGACGGGGGGAGATCGCAAGGAGCTGCCACCTCAGACAGTACAGCCTTGGACAGTCAAAGCAAGAGCCAGCCTAGAGGAATATGGAGAAAAAAGTCTGTTTTAAATGTACAAAAAGGATGTATCTGCAAAATATTATATCATTTAAATCTAACATCTTACATTTCTATATGGCTACAAATGAAAAACTTCACCAAAAAATGTTACGTGTGAATGTCATACAATCAATGGTGCTTGATAAGAATATTTGTTCTTATTGCTATTCATTTCTAGGGAGTATTTTATAATTCAAACTTATCTTGCAGCTTTTCAAAGGCTAAATAACAGCAGGCATATTATAGGGCAAATAACCAAGATTTTTTGAAGTTCAACCCTTAAGAAAAAGCTGGTAGAAACAGGCAGTCCTAATTCAAAGGAACATATGTTCCAGTATTTTTAAGTAACATTTAAACTGTAAAACAGAACAGTTGTTTGGAAAATACCACCAGGCACAAAGATAGAAGTGGGTGGATAACAGATATTCAAACAAACAAAGAATCAAACCTGTCTCATCTTTTCTGAAAGAGCTTGGGGTTGTTGGATTTTGCACATAAAAATCTGGATTCTCATTTTGGCTTCTCTACACACAGTCGATGATATTGTACCCTTGCAATTTGGAAGGAGTCTACAATTTAGAAGAAAAACAAAACTATAGGCTACTTCCCCGAGAAGAATCACTTGGGTAAAAAAATGAGTAAAGTCAACTTTCCTTATGACTGGCTAAATGGTTATGAGCCTTGAGAAATGACTGTTTAGATTATTCCATGTGAAGTACATGCAAGCTCTAGTTAAACCCCCCCCCCCAAAAAAACCCTAGCTAATCTTGGATTTTATAATTTTCATGTAAGTTTGTAAATTTTCTCTTTCATTAGATTTGTGAAAACAATACAGATACATTTTTCTCCAAGCTGATTTCCAGGTAAGTAGGTTCACAGTTTGTCTGTATTGCCCTCCCCAATCTCCTCTCACTTGCCTCTCCCAGCTCCCGCTCCCTGTAGCCAGCCCTGGGCGACCCATTCTGCCTCCCTGTGGCAGCCTCCTAAGCTTGCCTTCTGAGCACTGCCCAAGGCACCAGCCAGTAGTCTCCAAACTCCTCTGACTGAGCGCTCAGCCAGAAAAAAGGCAGGCACTCCCTTAAGAGCTTTATAAGACTCACACATGTATTGCTATGTTAATATATTATGATACAATAAAACATACTGAAATAGAACATTTTCAATAGATGAGATAACAATCAAGTAAATCACTTAAAAGAAATCTAGATTAATATGAGGGTACAAATGGTTAGGTTACACTGTTTGTGTTTGTTAGGTAAAGTCCAAGTTGTAGTTGTGCCCCCACCCGGGAGGTGATCCATATTCCCTTACATTGTGCCTGTTAGGTGAGAACACATCAAGTCAATCACATTTTTGTTTTCTGTTTTTGATGCAGAGACTTGCTGTTACCTAGGCTACAGTTTGGTGGGCACATCACAGCTCACAGCAGCTTCTAACTCCTGTGCTCAAGTGATTCTCATGCCTCAGACTCTCAAGTAGCTGGGACCACAGGTGCATGCCACCATCCCTACATAATTTTCTATTCCCAGTTTATATAATTTCAAAAAGTATAAGCAATACAAAAGCATGTTTCTTTAAAATGTTATTGTTAATAATGGTTTTTAGAGAGCAAGGTCATTGGATATAACTCCTTTTTAATGTCTTGGTTTAGATTTTGTGATACAGCAATGCAGAGGTCTGGTTTTATGTTCAGTTTATTTAAAGGCTCTGTGGAAAGAGCTCACAAAGATTTGTGGAACTTAATGAGAGAACTGCTTCATTAGCTGTGTTCTTATTTCCAAGGCTCATCACCCATTATGCAAAGGTCTGAAATCTGATGACTACACTTCCATGTTGCCGAGTGTTACTCATCTGTTTCTGAAACTAATCAGAAAGTGGTATACATTTTTATATTTTTAACAGATGGCTTCCAGATCCATGGAAATTGATTTGCAAAATGTTTAAGGGGGTTAGAAAATTCTGCAAGATAGAATAGGTTTTGTAGGTTACATGCACTGTTTTCAATCACAAAAGTTACATAATGAAGGAAGTATTTCAGACATGCACACAGCAGAGTGGGGAAGGGCATGGAGCCTGGGGCCCAGCATCTGAGTTGGAATCCTAGCTCTTTTATTCACTACTCAGCTAGCTGTGGGCAAGTTTTTCAATCTCTCTGGGTCTCAGTTTTTTCTCTAGTAATAGAACCTATTCCACAGGGTTCCTCTGAAAGTTAAACAAGTCAATATTTATAAAGCATTTAATATAATGCTGGGCACATACTAAGTACATTTAAATACATGAAGAATTACGGAGCCAGGTATGGTAAGGCATTGAGGGGGGAGGATCTTGAGCCCTAAGTTTGAATCCAGCTTGAACAACATAGTGAGTCATTGTTTCTAAAGAAAAAACAAGTAATTTTAGGGAAAATTCTAATTCTCACAGCCTGCTTGCTGCTATGGGAGTGTAATAGGTAAAAAAATCCCATTTGAAGTCAGCTGGATGCTATCTACCAACATTAGACATACACATACCCTGTGACCCAGCACACCACAAATACACTATGACTTGAAGCAGGCATGGTCCTAGCAACTTTGTTTAGAATAAACAAAAACTGGAAGTAGTCCATATGTTTATCTAAATGCAATCAATAATAAATGGTTGCATAAATTTCCATGAGTGCAACAGAGCAATGCAAAGGCAAAAAACTAAACAAAACAAAACAAAAGAACCCACAGCTGTATCAACATGGTCGAATCCTTTAAAGGATGATGAGTTGTGATCTACTCACAAAAAGTTCAAAAAGAAGCAAAACCAAAACAATTGTTTAGGAATAAACATACAGGCAGTATAACCATAAGAGAAATAAATAACTCATCCAGCTTGGCACCCTTAGCTCAGTGGTTAGAGCACCAGCCACATACACACACCACGGCTGGCAGGTTCGAACTCAGCCCAGGCCTGATAAAGAACGACAACGACAACAACAACAGCAAAAAAATAGCTGGGTGTTGTGGTGGGTGCCTGTTACCTAGTGTTACTCATCTGTTTCTGAAATGAACTTGGGTGGCTAAGGCAAGAGAATAAATTGCTTAAGCTCAAGAGTTTGAGGTTGCCGTGAGCTATGACACCACAGCACTCTACTGAGGGTGACAAAGTGAGACTGTCTCAAGAAAAAAGAAATAACTCATCATCGCAAGAGTCAGGCTCGTTATCATTATCGTCTCTGAGGAATGGCAGAAGAGAGCTGTGCCGAGGAGAGGAGCCACATGTGCCCCAAGCATGCTCTTGCCTAAGCCAGGAATTTTAGAAATATTTATTCCATAATTATTAAATCACATACATAGCTTTTAATGTACTTTTCTATATGTGTGTTATATTTTGCAACCAAAACATTTTTTAAAACTGCTGTAAAATTCTTGTTGCCACAAAATTAACTACATCAATAACATCCCATAGTGTGGTGTGTTCTGGCTCCAGCTTCTGTGCTAGAGTAACTGCCTGGGAGACAGGCTGTGAATGAACTTGACCTGGTTGCTCTCACTGTGACCTTTGTTTGCAATCCTTCCTTTCTTTTCTCTTTAAAAAAGTTTTTAGTCAAAACAAATAATTAATCAGTGGTGACACTTACATAAGTTTTGCATAAAACATAGTTTTTATTTTTAAAAAGTCAATTGTTATTTGCAGCATTGTCAAAAGGTGTATAAAAGAAAGTGTATCTTCTCTACTATAGCTTTAGAGGGGTCACAGAAAAGTCATTTCAAAATGTATTTCATTATTGAAACACAATGTAGTAAATACTAGACAGAAACAGAATCTACCAAACACCGTCATAGTGGAAGATAAATTAGAAACATCTGTGCTTGCAGTTTAACCTCTTTGGAAACTTCCTGCATTGTCTAACTTACTTGAAGACTTGCACCTTGGGTGTTTAGAAAAGCTTTATGTACATATTCTCAAGGCATTTGCTGACAGAGGAAGGTTGTTCTTTTCGGTTTGTGTTCCATGTATTATTTCAGAAGTTTTTATATTGGCAAGAAGAAAACTATTTCCCCCATGGTGTGTTTCTTTTGGACTTTCATTTTTAAGAAAGCTCAGAAGAGGCCTTTTAGCATTTATTTTTGGTGACTTTCCTTTAAAGTATTGACTTGACTAGTATATTACTGAAACATGCTGGAAATATCGTTGAGTTTTGCCTTACTATTTGGATGTTTACCTTTTAAGTGGCTAACTGAGATAGGTTCAGAATGTCACTAGACTTTACTAGTTATCACTAGATATAACTAGTTATCACTGGATACCTAAGATATGTACTTAGGGTGAAGTCAGTCTTAACAAAAGTGAATGGAAATTCATGCTTTAAAACAGTGTGCTTCTTTTTTGTTTGTTTTTTATTTATTTTTAACCTCATACTCTTGGGCTTAAGCAATTCTCCTGCCTCAGCCTCCCAAGTATCTGGGTCTAGAGTGCCCACCACAATGCCAGGCTATTCTTTTTGTTGTTGCAGTTGTTATTGCTGTTTTAGCTGCCCCAGGCTGGGTTTGAACCTGCTAGCCTCGGTGTATGTGGCCAGTGCCCTACCTACTGAGTTATGGGCACCACCCAACAGTGTGCTTTCTGATCAATTATTATGGGCAACTGCTTGTCAAATCTGATTAGTCGTTAGTTTTGAACTTTGCAGTGTGGCTCCCAAAGAGGGTCAGGAATGTCCTCTCTGCCCATGGTGTTTGCACGCTCCCACCGTGTTAACACTGTCTTTGTTGGTTCATGCTGCAACAGTTAGCGTATGTAAATGTCACCCGTAAGGTCCCTTAGATACGGAAGCTCCAACACGTGGCAATAGATTGAATAAAGGGGAGAGCCCGTGGGTCCCCACCAACCATGGTGCCTGCTCCCCCAGATCAAGTGGACGTGCCAACCCGAGTCCCTAAATTAAATACTAGTAAAGGGATCGGGGCCTGTAGCTCAGTGGCTAGGGTGCCAGCCACATACCCCAAAGCTGGTGGCTTCAAACCCAGCCTGGGCCTGCCAAACAACAACAACAAAAATAGCTGACATTGCGGTGGGTGCCTGTAGTCCCAGTTACTTGGGAGGCTGAGGAAAGAGAATCTCTTAAGCCCAAGAGTTGGAGGTTGCTGTGAGCTGTGACACCATAGCACTCTACTGAGAGTGACATAGTGAGACTCTGTCTCAAAAAATAAATAAATAAATGAATACTAGTAAGGCTTAATTTCTTTTTATGTTATGTTATTTTATTTTATTTTATTTAAATTAAGGCTTAATTTCTGTCTCCCTTTTTTTATGGTTAAAAAAAATTATGTGTCTATGAATAGTAAATACTATATTCTGAAATTTTAGGAGTTTTCTTCTGCACCCTGTTTGGAGACTCAGGCAAAACAAGTAGTCTTAAAATTTTATTTGTTTTAACTTAGAAACTCTCCTCTTTTTAATGAAAATGAACAGGAAATGCACTTTTTTTTTTAAGATTGCAATGAGACTGCTCTGATTGACTTTAAGATGAAACACTGGGCCCAAGGCTCTCTGCCTGCTCTTTGCCCACCACCTCTTCAGGCAGACTTGAACATTCCTCTGTAGAAATCCAGCTTCCTTGAAACACAGTTGGAAAAAATCTTGTGGCAAGCCTACCTCTCCAGACCTGCCCTGGCCAACACTTGCTTTCTCTCCAGTCATTAAGGAATGAGCAAAGTTTCCAAAAGTTGGCCTGTGAATATTCACGACTGAGAACCAGTAACTGGACACTGGGTTACCTCATGTGTACTCACACGCGCCCTACAATACAACTCATTCAGGGTAAGAGCATCTGACACTGTGAATGTAAAATGGTGGCATTTCAGCCTCTAAAGTAGATGAAACACTGTGTGTTCCCCAGTGACCTTGAGGCTAAAGGATAGATAGGAATCTGCTTTGTTAACACTCTGCCAAAAGTAATACCTTTAAAATATGCTGATGACAGAAACAACAATATATAAATTAAATAAAAACTTTAAATGAAAGGCAAATAACTTTTTAAAAAAATGGTCTCAAGCAGGAAAATGATGAGCTAGGAAATGGACCATCTGTGATATTCCATTAGCCAAGATAAGTACACTAACTGCTAAAATAATTGACCTGATAATGTCAGCCTTCACTCAGTGTCACCTGTGTGACAGCGTGACATCTGCTGGGAAAGGCTCTGCTGCAGCTGGCCACGCAGGGCCCACTCCACACTGCAGGGCCAGTGGTTCAGACTCTGGGCTGTAAGGTTGACCTGGCTTCATCTGGTTGGTACAGATGGATGAAGGGCACAGGGAAGGCACTCACTCCTCTCAGCTGCTCAGCACTGATCGTGTTCTACCTGGGAAAACTCATCACGTAGCCCTACCCAGATATGCAAGGTTTAGAAAGTTTAGCTTTGATGAAAGAGAAAGTGGGTTTGGTGAGCACCAGGCCAGGCTCTGTCATACACAGAGCACCAACTAGACCAAGCAGCCCCAGTGTAGAATGAGCATCACCAGGTCTGACTTTGGAAAAGTCTTGGGAAGTGCCCCCCACCCCCGATTTTTTTTCTGTCTGTCTTAATATAGTACAGGAATCTGTCTGCCAGGACCAAATTCACTTCTTGCTGTTCCTTGAACCATGCTCTTCCATGCTCTGTCCCTTTGCATGTGATGTCTGCCTCGTTCTTTACAATACTCCTTCCCTTCCAACCCCCCTTCCTCATCTTTTAAGATGTAAGTCAGCATTTATTTCCTCTGTGAACTCCTGATGACACAGAAGATGCGATCTCATCTCAACGGTTTCCGAACTTCAGCCTTTGCTCTGTTCCTATCTCTATCACTGAATGCATCAGCCAGTGTCATAATTACTTAAGAAATCAGCATGTTTCCAAAAGGATGGAGTGTGCTAACACAATCTAGTGACCTTCATTTTTCAAGGATAAGTATTGTAAGGCTTTTGGACCTTAGTATCCCCCATGCCTATCTAGTGCAGGCCTGGTTAACACACTGAAGTGAGAAAAAAAATTATTACTTTCTCCCTTCCTGCCACTTTTTAGCAATCACACCTCTTGGAGGGGGGGTCAGAATCTCACTCTGTCACTCCTGGTAGAGTGCTGTGGTATCATAACTCACAGCAACCTCAAACTCTTGGGCTTAAGTGATCCTCTTGACACAGCCTCCCAAGTAGCTGGGACTACAGATGCCCACTACCACAACCGGCTAGTTTTTCTCTCTTTCTTCCCTTACCCCCTCTCCCCCCGTTAGTTTTTCTATTTTTAATAGAAATGGTCCCCCTCTTGCTCAGGCTGGTCTTAAACTCCTGAGCTCAAGTGATCCACCTGCTTCATGATCCACTCATGGTGGCCTCCTAGAGTTCTAGGACTACAGGCGTGAGCCAGGGTGCCCAGCCAGTGATCACACTTCTAATGTCCTTTTTGTTTTTGAACATTTTTATATTGTAAAAACAAATAACATAAGTTTTATCACCTTAACCACATTTTACGTTCAGCACAGCAGCATGTTGTGTGAACTCTCAGAGGCATTTTCATCTTGCGACACTCCCTGCTCACCCTGGTGACCAGTAGTCCACTTTGCATTCCTGAGTTTGGCGACTTTGAGGCCTGATATAGGTGGAATCATTCTCTGTGATTTATGCCTGGCTCATTTCACTTCCCACAACAGCCTCAGAGTTCACATATAGCTCACACGGGATTTTCTTCCATTTTAAAAGGCTGATTAATATTCCACTGAGAGTGTACTCACATTTTCTTTATCCATTTACTCATTCTAATGTCCTTGTTTTTGACTGTGGGTTACTGGAGGGGGCTGATAGAAAGTATACTTTCTATGGATCCCAGAGTAAAGGTTGATTCTGTATGTTTGAATTTTTCAGGACGTTGAGGTTCTGGTAACTAAAAGAGAAATTACACTGAATGCAAAGGGAGGTGAGATGGTTTTAAAAGCAGTGAGCACATGAAGAACGTCCCTGTTGTATTCAGCTGAGCAAGAGGACCCGCTGCAGAAAGCTCTCAACGTTCCAGGGGCCTCTAACCCAGCCTTTCTGCTGCCTTCCTCAAGCCCTCCTGTTTCATAGCCTCAAAATAGTTCAGGGAGAAAAGAACCGCCCAATTTTAAAGTAGGGCAAAATTAATATAATAAAAAGACAAGCAAGAGCTGTTTCAACATAGAGTCAGTACCATGCTTGTCAGAATGTTAACGCTGCACGGAGGAGTCCAGCCCCAGAGGAGCCCGGCCCTAGCGGTCGGTACGAGCAGGGGACTCCAGGGCTCACTTGAATAGAGGTAGCTGAGGCCTTTCAGAAAACATACCTAACCTTTACTGGAGAGCGTTATCATGGAGCAATCCTCAGTAGTCTTGCATTAATTAACATGATCTTTATTTTTCAGTTGGTCTGGGAGCTGTTGGATGTAGCCATAACGTGCTTGCAGAAATTTCCAAGTAAACTGGCATTTCGTTAACACGTTAAATCTCTATACGCAACTTCCTTCACAAACTGTCACGCTGAATTTTCCAGCACTTAAAATCCCGAATTTTCTGTGAAATACGCCAAATGTAGCTTGAAGTAGTAAATAATCCCCCCAAAGCGACATTAGCAAATTAATTAGAGTGGGAACAAAGAGCCCTTTCTGCGACGGCATGAATGTTGCCTTTATTTTTTCTCACAAGTATGATTTTGGCAAACAGCTGTAGCGCGCGTGGGGAATGGACAAATGACCAAGTGGCAGACGCGGGGCAACGCGCAGGGGCGAGGCCGAGGCGGGCGGCTGCCGGGGCCCGAGCCGGGTCTGGCTCCGCGGCCTCCCGGCCTCTCCTTTCCAGCCGCGGAGAGCGGGCCCCGCCCCACCCCGCCGGCTCCGGTTACAGCCTTCCGAGTTGGACAAACTCGCCGCGGGCGGGTCGGCGGCCGGCGCTCTCCGGCTGGGCGCCGTGTTTATTAATTTACCTTCGGCGGCGCCCCGCGCGGCCCCGCTCCTTTGTGTCCGGCCGTAGCCGCCCGGGCTCCGGGCCGCGGCGGGGAGCGCGTTCCCCGCGTCGCCGACCCCCGGCCGGCACGTGCTGCCCGGGCCGCCCAGGGGCGGGGGCCGCGTCCGCCTGCCACTCTCCGGGGGAGGAGCGCCAGCGGGAGGCGACAGCCGCGACCGAAAGGACGGGGACTGCGGCCAGCGGCGTCCACTAGCGCCGGCCGCCGGGATGTCCCCGGGCGCTCCCTGACCGGCCGGCCGCGCGCACGGCGACTCGCACGCCCGGGCCCGGCTCTGCGGCGGTGGAGGCGCGCGAGGGGGACGCGGCCCGGCATGAGCGACTGCGGGTAAACACGCCGCCGAGGGGCCCAGAGGCCGCGAGCAGCTGCTTTTCTCCCAGTCGCAGCCCTGCCCTTGGATTTGCGACCATGTACGTAGGCGTCGCGGTCCTGCCATTGTCTCTGCCCGGACGCGCGCCGTGCGCCCACCCTGGCCGCGCCGTCCCCGCGCTTCCTGTTCCCGGGAAAGTGACGGCGCTAACCCCGCTCCTCCGCCCTCGTCCCCCCTGTCTGTCCCTGCAGGTCCATTCACATCGTGGCGCTGGGGAACGAGGGCGACGCATTCCACCAGGACAACCGGCCGTCGGGGCTCATCCGCACTTACCTGGGGAGAAGCCCTCTAGTCTCAGGGGACGAGAGCAGTTTGTTGCTGAACGCGACCAGCACCGTCGCGCGTCCGGTGTTCACCGAGTACCAGGCCAGCGCCTTTGGGAACGTCAAGCTGGTGGTGCACGACTGTCCCGTCTGGGTAAGGGGCGGCAGCGGCTGCGCGCACAGGCTGCGGGAGCTTCTCCTTCATTTCTTCCCTCCTCCCCCCTTTGCCCACTTCTGTGACTGTGGAGTGTCTGCTTCACCTGGGCGGAGTTTCACAGCACTTCTGAGAGTATCTCGGATTCTTTGTCTTATTGGGCAGGGGGTAACTCAGGCAGACATCACTCTCAGAAGGTAAAAAGCCCCGCTAGGAACGTGGGGCTCTCGCTCCTACACTTCACCACTGCGGGTTTCCTTTGGTAGACAGCTGACACTTTCATGTGCCAGCCTCGAGAGATGGGGACACAAAGTTTCACCAGCAAAGAGCAGTGTTTTTCATGCCTACCCCTACGGGTAATAGTGTAATATTAGTGTTCTAAAAATACAGCCCTCTGAAAGCTCAACACGGGCAAAAATACTTTTCACTGGGACAGTGGGACCCCTGGAAAAGGCGGGAGGAGGGACTGAGTTAATTTTAAACGACTCATTTATAGCACTATTAGTTAACCTGTGAAAATGTTTAATTAGTTTTTAATCTTAATGATGCAAAATACTCTTGGTATATTATCCATTTGTTTTTAGTGACTGGTAAAGCAGAAATGTTTTACTAATGTTGCTTGGAAAAATTTAAAAATTGTGATCATTGGCTTGGCGCCTGTGGCTCAAGTGGCTTAGGCGCCAGCCATGTACTAAGGTGGCGGGTTCGAATCCAGCCAGAGCCTGCCAAACAACAATGACAGCTGCAACCAAAAAATAGCCGGGTGTTGTGGCGGGCGCCTGTGGTCCCAGCTATTCGGGAGGCTGAGGCAGAAGACTCGCTTAAGCCCAGGAGTTGGAGGTTGCTGTGAGCTGTGATGCCACAGCACTCTACCCAGGGGGACAGCTGGAGGCTCCTGTCTCAAAAAAAAAAAAATTGTGATTATTGAACAGAACTGAAGTGGATAAATTCTAGTCTGATTCTTGAGTGTTTCAATCTACTCACTGACACAGATATTTAAAGTACACAATAACGTATTTTGAATGTTTTTCTGTAATCTTATTTGAAAACTTCTGGTTCTTTACTGATACTGAAATTACATATATTTCAACTAAAGATTGCATTTTGCAACAAGGAAGGTTAGTATCTGAAAAAGACAATACAAATGTGAGATTATTTTTATGTGAGATTTTAACATTTAAACAGCAATTTTAAATAACTGGATCAAGGCTATAGGACACTAGCATCTTTCTAAAAATATATAGAATATACTCAGAAAAAATTATGAAAATTCCCATGTTATGGAAAAAAAAATCTTTTGCCCATATAAATTTTCAGGTAAAGAAAAGTTATGTTAATATCCTAAGGTAAACTAAAACATAGGCCTTTTCAATATAAGGGATGCTATTAAACTGCTAGTTACGAAGTTCATAAGAAATATTGATGCAGAACTAATTGGCTGGAATCTGTGCAAGCAAGTGAAGCCCGTCCTTTACCTTGGCCCCTCCCCTGTGAACCACCTTGCAGTCTAAAAACTTAGTTCCACACAAAGTGAATAGACTGACAACGTGTGGGGAAAGCAGCTAAATTAGGATGTTAGAATTACTTTTCCTGTTTTGAATTTGAGCTGTTAACCTTTTCCTGTTTATGTTGTTGATTTTACAAAAAGAGATGCTGTGATCCCATGTATTGTGTCTAGTAAAATGAAATCTTCCAAATGGATAAAGTAAGCCTCTGTATAGTCTGGATTTCTGCCATATACTGATTGCTGTGGTTTATTATGCTAATCGCTTCTTGTTTGGTTAGACTCTGGCCCGACTTACAGCACTGCATTTGTAACCAGATACAATTTTCTAGGTTATAATGCTCCTCAGACATAGTAGATGATGTTTGTAGAGTTACTCTTTTCTCTACAGGGTGCTTTTCTTCTCCTGGTGATAGGTGAAGCCTATCAGAAATGGTAAGGTCGATTGTATTAGTCAGCTGGTATTTGACAGGTACTCAATCAGAATATTAAATATAGCGGAACAGATAGAGCCCAAATTGTAAATCAGAAGGATCTGATTTCAGGTCCCACATTGTCACTTAATGCCTGTTTGTTCTTGGTAAATCACTTACCATCTCACAGCCTTATTTTTCCTATCTGTAAAATAATCATAGTCCTGCCTCCTAGAGCTTCACTGAGGAGTAAGAAGATGTTAGCACATGTAAAGTTCAGTCTGGAGGTCAGCAGGTAGCAGGTGTGCCATGAGTGCTAGCTCTTCTAATAGTGTTTATCATAACTCTAGTGCAGTGTATCATACTGAGCGAGTGAAGTTTCCCTGTGTGTCATTTGAGATTTATACAGCCACAGTACCAGCTCAGCACGAGGTCAGCATTTGATAGGTGCTGTATTGGCAGCCTCACAGTCAAGTGGAATGAAATTGTTTCAAGGTAGAAATTCAGATTTCTACATTTTTACAGATAAATCCAATTCTCCAATGTGGCTTCAAGCCCGATGTTGCATAACCTCCTAGAGGAAATCCTAGAACTGATTTATAGGGGTGGGAGACTTTGATTTCCTTCATAGTTTTAGAAACCAGTGGAGCATTTTCTCTTTGACGTAGTTTGGACAAGAGATGTGATGTTGCTGCCTTGGAGTTGGGAGGTGGTAGTTGTTTCTCTTCCCTGGTTCTCTGGTGGACCCTTGACCTTGCCCTGGATCCTTGCCTTGTAGACTTGGCACTTTTGAAATAAATGTGCTTCACATTTATGAGTTGCAGCTTGTTATTTAGCAAGTTTTTCTCTCTTACCCATCCTTTTTGTGTGTGTGCAGTTATGTTGTTATTTCGTTTTGCATTTTGATATCTTCTGCTGTTTATTAAAAACATTCCATAAAAAGCAGTGGTAGTAGAGCCACAGTTTTCTTGTGTGGGGCTTGCAGCTGTGATTCATATGACAAATGAAAGCATTTACCGCCTCTGCATTCCCAGTCCCACAGAGTTAATGATGCCAAAGCCCATTTTTTCCTTAACATTCTCCCGTAAACGTCCCCCTCTTCCCTTTATACCTCTCCAGCAACTCCAGAATTTTGAACTATTTAGAATGTAAACAGCAGCTACTTTAAGAGTTAAAAAGCTGCTTCCTACTGGTCCCCCTTACACTTAGATTTCTATCCATCTGTCTACTGCCTTCTTTCTTTGTTACACTCTCTTACGTACTTGGAACTTGAAGACTACAACAGATCCAGTTGGAAATGTGCTAAGTTTTGTGGTTTGGGATTTGGAAATCAGAGGTGAGCTCTGCTGGGAAGCTTTCTCACCTTCTTGCACTGCGTTTCACTTTATTTCTCCTCTGCTTACACCCTCTACCAAGTTCAAGCCTTTGCCTTTGGTGTTTATAGTCCATGCTTTGCTTTATTTATTTATTCATTATTTAAGTTTTGATTGATTGTTTTAAACGTCCTTCAAAAATGCTTAATCCATCCTCTTTCATTAGGGGATCCATATCTGAAACTCTGCAGTTCTTGCTGTTCTGAGTGTCCTTGTGGAGATGGGCAGTCAGGAGGCTGCAGAGAGCTGGGGCAGGAGGGGCACGGGTGAGCAGCCAGGCCCTCTGCAAAAGGCCTCTCTGTGGAACACTCCTCCAGGATTTTCCGACATAGGATGAAAGCTCTGTCACAGCTTGATTGGTTTATTCAAATACTGTTAACCCTGTCTTGGACTCATATTTCCAAGCGCAAACGTTCATCGCCCAACAGCCTCTGGAGGTGTCAGCCACTCTGCCTGTTCTCTTAGTCTAGTTTTATTGCATCCTAGAAATACATGCCAAAGGCCACGTGGAGGGACAGACCGTGATTGATAGTTAACTAGAGAATGAGAAGAAAGCTTCTAGTGTGTGTTTGGCAGTGGAATTAAGATATATAAAGATATTTTCTGTATACCACTATTCATGCAAAATCTCAAAGCATTACATTTTAAAGGAACAGGGTTCATAATAAATTCTAAACATAAATGTTATTAACTTGTACAAAAGTAAAGATTTCAGAACTAGAAAGATCTGTTCTGAATTTATATTTCATATAAGGAAAATATGCACTTACAAATACCTCCCTCACCCTGTTAATCTTGTAATACACAGTATCTTTTTATGTCGGCATCGCCCCCATGCATGGTATCTTTTTATATCTCCACCACCCCTCATGCACACAATACATAAGACAGTACTGTCCAAAGGATGGGTAAAGTTGAAAAGTATATGTGAATGTTGTAAACAAGAGTAAAATATGGAACGCCACAGAGTTCATAGCGTGTTGCAATTCCAAACACTGAAAAATCCTGCAGCGTCTAACTAGGTCACAGGAAATCCTTTGATACTTCCTTACTCATGCTGATGTTCTTCCGTCTCATGCTATGACATTACATTTTTGAAATTATTAGGTGATAAAAATATAGCATAATTTTAAAACTGAGTGCTTATTTTTAAGTATAAATATTGAAGGAGTGCTTATTTTGTGGGACTTTCAGGAATTCTCTAGACCTCTTGTTTAAACAGTACACGGTAGCCCAGGCTAAATGCATAAGTAAAATCAACAAAAAACCAAAATAGAGTCAGCAAACTTCTTACATTTTTAATTTTATGTAGTTACTTAAAAGTAATATATATAATGAATTTTATAAATTAAAATGTAGCAAAACACCTTACTAATATGCTGCAGTTTATTTCATGATCAGTTTGGAGATAAAGGGACTGAAAGCTGCTGTCTGCATTTTGTTTAGGACATTTTTGACAGTGACTGGTACACCTCTCGAAATCTCATCGGGAGCGCCGACATCATTGTGATCAAATACAACGTAAATGACAAGTTTTCATTCCATGAAGTAAAGGATAATTATATTCCAGTGATAAAAAGAGCATTAAATTCGGTTCCAGTAATCATTGCTGCTGTTGGTACCAGACAAAATGGTAAGTATATAATTTTCTTTAAATTTATTCTATTTTTTTCTTTGCAGTTTTGGCCGGGGCTGGGCTTGAACCCACTACCCCTGGTATATGCGGCTGGCACCCTACTCCTTGAGCCAGAGGCGCCGCCCTAAATTTATTTTTTATTGTGAGGTTGCAGGTAACATTTAGCGCTAAGGTTATTAATGATTAATAGGGTTTTTTTTTTTTTGAAAACCAAAATGACTTCAACTGCTAGCTGTTAATCTCTTCATCATTTGATATGATAATAAAACACCACAGAAGAGGCTCACCAATGTCTGTTGATTTGATCGGCACAAGTCTGTCTTCTAAACGGCTCTGCTACAGTAATGAAGAAAGTTAGGAAATGTGCCCTTTTGCTGTGTGAGAAGTATTGAGCTGACACCGAGTCCTGGAAAACTCTTTTTGACAATCTACAAGTCGCCCAACTGGGAAGGGTAGATGATCCGTACAAAGATGTAGGCTTGGACTTTTAGGTAGATAATGCAGAGTTAGTGAAGACACGGCAGTGTCCCAAAGAGGAAGGATCACAGAGGGATCCTCTGGGTTCAGACAGAGTCAGCCACTGCCGCTGCTGCGCATAGGATATGGTTAAATACTTTCCGGCCAACTTAGAACTTACTTTGACGCCCCCCTTACGGAGGCATAAGGACATAAAGTTCACTTATCTTAGAGTGCTAAAGTGTTTTTACATATGTATATATCCAGCAGATGCTCGCAGATCAAGGTATAGAGCATTGCAGCACCCTCCTCAGAGGAGCGGCTGTCCTGGCTTCTGACCATGTAGAGTTGGTTTGCTGGTCTTGAACTTCCCACAGATGGGCTGAGGCAGTGTGCAGTGCCCTCTGCATGGCTAAGGTCAGTTAGCGTAACACTTTGGAGTGGCGTTCATGTTGTGCTTATCTGTGCTTTTATTGCCATCTATTTCCCATAGTGTGAATATGCTGTAATTTATCTGCCCTTCTGATGATGATGCTGCTTCCGTGGTCACCAAGAGTGGGATTGTTGAATCATAGGGCAGATGTATGTCTAGTGACAGCAGATGCAGATAGCACGGGCTTGACTCGCCCTTGCCCCACATCCCCTCTGTTATCCTAGCTTCCTTTTTCTCTCCGGCCGTGATTCTTGAGTTATCCACACTTCCTGAGGCCATTTCCTATTCATTCTTCAGTCCATCGCGGCTGGACTTCATCTTTCACAATTGCATCATTTGTTTTCACTCAGAGTCACCCGTTTCTGTGGTTTGCTTGTGTTCCCCAAAGTTCCTATGTTAGGAACATAATCCCCAATGCAGCAGTGTTGAGAAATGGGACCCTTAGGAGGAGGTTAGGTCATGAGGGCTCTACTTTCATGAACAGAGTAATACTATTATCCCTGAAGTGGGTTAGTTATCTTGGGAGATCCAAGTATATTTAATATACTTCAACAGCAACTGTCTCTTTGAAATTATTGAAATGCATGTCTTCCTCCACTCAGCAAAGCTGCACTGTCCTTCCTGGTCCGTCTAACTCTCTGTCTTCCTTGCTGTCTCACCAGGCATCCTGCCACACATGGGGACACTGTGCTGGTGTTCCCATTCTCTGTCCTGGCTCTTCCCCTCTTCTTCCTCTGCATCCAGACCATGAACCTACCGACCTGGTGTCCTGTCTCCCTGTGTATTCACTGATGCCTGTCCATTCTGTTCCTCTGGTTCCAATCTCTCTCCCAACCCACATCTTCTTAGATCACTTTCTCCTATGAGTATATGTTTCCTCTCAGAATATCTAATTATACATAATAATTCTGTTTTCATTGGCCTACTAAATTTGGTTTTGAGTGGTCATTCTGAATCTCCCCATTTGATGAGAGTCTATCCCATACTATGGATGCTTCTCAAACACAGGGTGATTTTGGTTTGGCGACTTCTGCGGTTTCCTTCTACTGTTGGAATGATGCCTTCCTCCTTGTCTTCCTACCTGCTGTCTGGGGAGGGGGTGGAAGTGGAGATACACACAGGACCATGAGGACCTGCAGGCCTCGCTGCTTCTCCTGGGGTGCCCCTGCCAATCTCCAGGCAGTGTCCTGGGCCTTCTCCTGCTTCTTGCTGCCCCACTGTGGGCAGCAGGCACCTTTTGCAGGGCTGCAGCGCACCTGTGCTCTGAGCTGAAGGGCTCTCTCTGCTCCTGCGCTGATGGTGTCTGCATCAGATAACGCCTGGTTTCTGGGCTCTAATTGCTGATTGTTACTGTATATTTGGTTCTCTCTCTCTCTTCCCCTCTTCCTTCTCCCCCCAGCCTCCTCATCTTTGTGCTTTGGCAGGGAGGTGAGATGGCAGTGTGGTTCAGCGCACCATCTTGAAACTGGAAATGAAAGTGTTCCCACTGTTCTCACGTCTGGGCCTCTACGTGTGCTGTATCCTGCCTGGTGTGCACAGCCCCTGTCATATCTGCACAGCAAACCCTAAGTTGTCCTTCAAGTCATCACTTTTTCTGTGAAGTCCTTTCCCATGCCCCCTGGTGACCTTACACACCTTTATCTCAGTGCTTATTAGATTAGATTATAATTGTCTACAGTTAAGTCTGTGTCAACTCAGCCTGACTATGAGTTGTTTTTTCCTTTTTATCTTTGCATCTTTATATTCCCAGTGCCTGATGGCAGGTAGCTTCTCAATAAACATTTGTTCAGTGAGTGAATGGATGGTTTTATGGATGACCTAAGTAAGCGAAAAAAACAAATTTCACTAACAAGATAAAATTAAATTGCCATATAAGATGTGATAATGAAGTAATTGTGAAGCTAAATCTGGCTCAATTTAAGGATCTTTATCCCCACCCCAACCCCACCCCAACACACACACACACACACACATCCCCTCACCTCCATATCCCTTGCAATACCAGAAACTGTACTGAAACCTCTCCTGGTAATTCTCTTGGAACTCTTAGAATTAATTCAGCAAATAGAGTCCGTCTTATCTCTTTCCTTTGTTACATATGTGTTTGATAAGCTGCACTGCATGATAAGTTCATCATACTTGGCACTGAGTAAATTTTAGCTTTTACTAAATATTCAATCTGTCTTTAAAGGAGAATTTTTTTCAGAATGTGACCAGGATGTATTCGTAGCCTTAATCTCCCAAAGACAGGCATGTCTTTCAGTTATTTTTTGAAGCTCTGATGGAGCCTGTCCTTTGCCAGTCTAGAATTTTTTTTTAAAGAATTTCTAAACCTTTCAAGCAGTGGCAATGTTGTAAATGTCGCCCTACAGGTTCCCAAGGCCATTGCTTTGAAGGATGCCATTCATTTGAATGTCAGAGTTACATTGTGTTTGCTTTAGAGAAAAATAGCCAGTTTATGATAACATCTTAATAAAAAGACTACAATGTCAGCTAGGAAAGTGTAGAACTCTTAATTCAAGAGTTACTTTGATGGTGAAGCACCACAATTTAAAAGTTATTTTGGGTCCACTGATTGTTCTTGATAAAATGCTTAATATAAATTTAGTTAATCCAGAAATGTGTTGCTGGTTCACCTACACAAATCAAACTTGCACTTAAGATCTTAGATTATATAGATTGATATAGAAGAACATAGAATTGTTCAGAAAAGAATTTCAGTATATAGCTAATTAGGGACAAAAGCCTGTGAAGAAGATTGTAACATAATGTTTTAGAGTCCAGATATAGAATAGGTGGCTAAGTGGGAGTGAATTTACAGCACAATATACCCCTGTAATAACTGGGTATGTTTCCTTTTTGGTGAGTGAACAGAGAGAAATGTCTTTTGGTAACATAAAAGAGATAAAAAGATTAGCTGTACGGGGGAGGGGGGCACTTTCTAAGAACTTGCTTATGCTACACTCAGCTGGCTGACACCTGAAATTAGTTGCATTTTTACCTTAAATCCAGATGAGTAAAAATTATTTTAGATTATGTTCAGGTCATTTTTCACTCACAACATTACTGACTTTTCTTGATTTTGTGCAGAAATAAAGTTTAATAAGATGATCTGCCTGCCCACCCCACTCAGCCAACATAAGGAGAACTTTGTAGTCATGAGAAGGCCTCTGTCTTCAGAGACTTCAGAGGCGCTGTTTGTGAGGGCTTTGCAGAGAATGCAGAATACCAGTGTGTTATTTTTCAAGACCAGCTAAATTTTGTATGAAAACTTTATTCACCCAAAACCTAAAGTGATCTTAGAAAAAGTAAATGCAAAAGTTCAAATGAGAACTTATAGCATAATTTAGAGAATGTGAACTTAATTTTTAAGTCATTGTATCTTTGGAATCAATAATTCTTTACTCATAAATTTTTATCTTTGACCTCTAATAGCCAAGACATTACTCAGGAATAAAAACAAAGCAGGGGGAATCATGCTACCAGACCTCAGACTATACTACAAATCCATAGTGATCAAAACAGCATGGTACTGGCACAAAAATAGAGAGGTAGATGTATGGAACAGAATAGAG
>NW_003852412.1:29142408-29166254 GCF_000181295.1 Otolemur garnettii
GAATCTTTCTAAGAGTAGAATGTGAACGTTTTAAAACAATAACTGAGAAAATGACATGAAGGCTCTGTTGACCAGTTTGATGGAAGTGTTTCGGATTGTGTGTGAAAACCCCACACTGTACCCCAGAAGTGCATTAATGTACATAGCTACCATTCAATAAAAAAAAAAAAAATTATCTTTGGATATCACTTTTATGAGGTGGAGCAGGTAATAGTTTTATTATTGTGTCTCTGTCTGTAACTCACAAGAAGATGTGGACAAGTCTCATAATCTCTATGCACCTCAGTTTCCTCTCCAGCAAAATGAGGATGTGAACTTGTGGTCTCTGAGGTCTAAACTGCTTTCAGTTAAACTGAAGTTACTGAGTCACGTGTGTCTGTGCGTGCACACGCACATGCGCAGTAGTGCTTTAATGCGCTGACTATCGTGCCAGACACCCTGTGCACACATGTGTGCTCCATCTTCTTCAGCAGGACGTGTGTGGTGCACACTGAGAGGTGCTCACGTGCCACTGTCATGGCTCCCTGAGTTACTGAGTGTGTTGGCTGCTGATGGCACACAGCACAGTCATTTTCCAGGCTTTGCTTTCTGTTGATGGGAGCTTTCTCATCCACAGTTACACCCTTCACATGTGTAACCCACGTCTAGTTACTGGTTGGTTTAGGGCAAACGTCCTCAAACTATGGCCTGCAGGCCACATGCAGCCCGCCTAGGACATTTATCCCACCTGCCGGGTGTTTTTGCCACCTCTGCCTGTCCTGCTTTAGCAGCAGACTCGTCCGAGGGCTTGCAGTCCGACCCTCCAACGGTCTGAGGGACAGTGAATTGGCCCCCTGTTTAAAAAGTCTGAGGACCCCTGGTTTAGGGGTTAAGGTACAAAGCTGCCTTTGCCCCCAAGTGCCATCCAGGCTCCCAGGCCCTCTGCAGGGTCAGCTGTGGTCTGTGTGGTGACTGCACTGCAGGGCCCATTCCCCCTACCCAGTCCTGCACCCCTCACCCCTGAGAAGAGTTGTTCCCAGGATCACCCCCGGTCAACCTCCAGCACACCGGTTTCTGTCTCAGAGTCTGCTTCCCAGGGATGCCAGCCTACAACAACATGCATTTCTGGAAATAAGTTTGTCCTCTTTGACCTGGCATCCTTTTGAACAGTGACACACGTGATGTGGTTGTGAAGCAAAACCAGGCTAGCTGACAAATATGGAGTGCAGCGTGTACGTTTAGCCTAACAAGGAAGTGTCTGGTGGGTAGCTTGATCCAGTACCTTCCCAGCTGTAGATCCGTACATGGTGCCACCATGAATCTTGGGATGCTTCACTTGTTGAGTAAATAATTTTTACAATTTTTAATTATTATGGGCACATGATAGTTGTATATCTTGAGTAAATATTTTTTTCCTTTCAGTTTTAAATTTTTTTTAAGGAAAAGAGTGATTGAATTTGGTCTCTAAAGTTGAATGCTTTAGACTGCAGGGGTCCTCAAACTTTTTAAACAGGGGGCCAGTTCACTGTCCCTCGGAGCATTGGAGGGCCAGACTGCGGGCCCTGGGACAAGTTGGCTGCTAAGCAGGACAGGCAGCGTCAGCAAAAACACCTGGCAGGCGGGATAAATGTCCTAGGCAGGCTGCATGTGGCCTGCAGGCCATAGTTTGAGGACACCTGCTTCAGAGCTTCAGAAATTCTCTTCTGAGCTATTCCTGTATTCTTCTGTATCAATCTATATAATCTAAGATTCTAAGTACAAGTTTGATTTGTGTAGTGATTGAAAATCTGCATTAATAAGAGTGCACTTCTGGAAACTTTACAAAGGGAGTGCGTGTTGCAGCTTTGAAAATCAGGTCAAATTGAGGGTTCTGTTAAAATAAAACTATTTGGTTTGTTCAGACTTCATAAATCCATTTAAAGTGTACTACAAAAAAAGTCCCGCCCACTGTTTCCAGTGCTTTCTAGGCAAGCAAGTTGTTAAATTTGTGATCTTTTCTGCCTGCCTAGTGAGATTACTATTCAGGACATCGAGGCTGTGTGAAAGGAAGCAGACCCACCATTACTGGCTGATTGGTCTGCTGTCTATATTAGCCTTGGTAATATTCATTCACTCTTACATTCTTCTGTTTTCTAAAATAGTATTTATTCTTCCTGAGCTAATGCTTGTTTATTTAGGGACCTTTCTGTTATCATTCACACTTTTTATTCTGAGTCTAGTGCAGTGATTTCAACCGTTGGCACACTGGTGTGCTGTGAGAGGGCCTTAGGTGTGTGTGAAAACTTTTTAAGATTATTAATTAAATTATTTTCAAAGGTTCAAAGCACAGTAAGTAAATTCTTTTTTTACTCTTTTTGTTGTAAGTGTGCTGCAGAAGTTTAACTGTAGGTTAAAGTGTGCTGTGAGATAAAAAAGGCTGGAAATACTGTTCTAGTGGACAGTGGATGGACTGAATGCTCTTGAACTGTGGTTCTGGTATGAGCTTTTTGTTTGTTATTTAATGGTCAGATTGTCTACTTTCCTTTAGTTTAATTTCAAAGTTCCTTGTTTTCAAATTTATATTCTCAGAAGAACTGCCCTGCACCTGCCCGCTGTGCACCTCAGACAGAGGGAGCTGTGTCAGCACGACCGAGGGGGTGCAGCTGGCCAGAGAGCTGGGGGCCACCTACCTGGAGCTGCATAGCCTCGATGACTTCTACATAGGGAAATACTTCGGAGGGGTGGTAAGTGGTGTGGAAAGTCATTTTCAGCCTTCTATTGTTTTGTAGAGCATCACTTAGAACAGTGGTTCTCAACTTGTGGGTCGTGACCCACAGGAACTGTATTAAAGGGTCACAGCATTGGTAAGGTTGAGAACTACTGACTTAGAACTTCAGTTTTAAAAGTGTAATTAGGCTCGGCACCTATAGCTCAACCGGCTAAGGCGCCAGCCACGTACACCTAAGGTGGCGGGTTCGAATCCCCAGCCCGACCCGCCAAACAACAATGATGGCTGCAACCAAAAAATAGCCGGGCGTTGTGGCGGGCGCCTGTAGTCCCAGCTACTTGGGAGGCGGAGGCAGGAGACTCGCTTGAGCCCAGGAGTTGGAGGTTGCTGTGAGCTGTAATGCCACAGCACTCTACCCAGGGGGACAGCTTGAGGCTCTGTCTCAAAAAAAAAAAAGTGTAATTAGAGTCTTGACCTTGAGACATAAAGTGAGAGTGGTGAGTAAGAAAGGTTTAATCAGAGTAAAATTGTAATTTAATTTTTTTCTCTGAATGAAACATTTTCTATTGTCTAATATGGTAAAGTGGAACTTTTCATTTGCTGACACTGGATTGGTGCTTGTTGTTCATATCAAAAGCATGTTTACCCCCCCCCACCTGTTTTAATAGTTAGTAATCTTCATACAGCCTCAACCAGTGGGTCCTGAAAGTTTTCTTTCATTTTCATCTACTAGTTGGAAAAAAGTAGTTTTTCTTCCTCTGTGTGTGCTTTGGCAAGATTTTATACACTCTGACCCTTGTCACAGCTCCACTTCAGTCAAAGGAACTGCTCACCTGGATGGGTCCTAGTTGGTCTGCAGGGACCAGGGCTGTGGGGACCAGGGCTGCGGGGACCAGGGCTGTGCCCATCTGGGGCTGGTCCCCCTTTCAGACTTGCACCATCCAATATGGCACCACTAGCCATATCAATTCATCAAAATAAAATAAAATAAAATAAAGGCTCAGCCCATATATCTCAGTGGCTAGGGCACCAGGCACATACATTGGGGCTAATGGGTTTGAACCTAGCCTGGACCTGCCAAATAACAATGACAACTACAACAACAAAAAAATAGCCGGGTGTTGCAACAGGTGCCTATAGTCCCAGCTACTTGGGAGGCTGAACTAAGAGAATCGCTTAAGCCCAAGAGTTTGAGGTTGCTGTGAACTGTGACACCACGGCATTCTACCAAGGGCAACATAGTAAGACTCTTATCTCAAAAACATAAATAAATTAAAATAAAATGAAATAAAAATCAGTTCCTCAAGCATACTAGCTGTATTTCAGGGGCTCTAGAGCTTTATATGGCTAGTGGTAGTGTATTAGTTAGTGCAGATGATAAGGAATTTTCCCATCAGCACAGTTTTATTAGACGGTGCTATGACTATGCTTCTAAACCTGGGACACAGAGGGCCCTAACCTGTGGTCCTGGCTTCTAAACCTGGGACACACAGCTCCCTAACCTCTGGTCCTGAGTCTGTTTCTTGGGCTTCTGCAGGTCATTTTCCTGGGTTTGTCCTCCTGAAGGTGGCCCACGTTCTGGTGCACAGCCCCCAGGCCTGAGAGGTGGCCGAGGGAGATTATTCATGAAGAATGGAGGGGTGGGTGGATGTCCACCTGTGTGTGTGTTCCTTAGAGCATGGGATGGAACAGGGCAAGAAAGGAAGGGTGGTCCTGGGACAGGAGTTAGGGACCAGCTCTCCCTGTGCCAATGAACCTCAGAAGAGTCAGGGAATTTCAATATAAATCTGACCCTGCTGGGATTTTATGATGATATATTTGTCAAAGCAGGAGTATAGGGTAGCTTTTATATAACAACGTATTTTCCTGATTTGCAGCGTTTAAATACTTAGGTGTGTTGTGGGTGGACCTCCATTTGTGCTTTTGCTCCAGGCCCAGAGCTATGTAAGTGCATATAGATGAGATTTTTAATTTGTAAGGGACAGATTTCAAAGAAATTTGTTCAAGAGAAACAAGTGAAGATTCCTAGCTGATAGGAACATTTGTAAACATGGAACCAGCTCTGTTGCTGCTTTGAATTTCATTGCTATTAACTGTGGTGGGCGGGTGGTTACCCAATGAGAAAATTACTGACAACCACACAATCACAGCACTTAGCTTTCTTGATTATTCAAGACAGAAGCCTGATGTGGTGGCAGTGCCTGTAGGCCCAACTACTCAGAGACTGAAGCAGGAGGATCGCTTGAGCCCAGAGGTTTGAGTCCAGCGTGGCCAAAGCAGTGAGACCTCATCTCTAAATTATAAAAAGAAATTTAAAAAGAGAATAAACAATTCATTATTGAATGGAATGCATTGTTTACGTTTAGACATGGCCCAGTCTGTTCCACTATATTTATTTAGTTTAAGAATGTTGCTTACGGGTGTTAGCTAATGCATACATTACCTATGCGTGGTTTACACAGATGTGCTGTGGGATACAGATGGTCGTGTGTGTTAGATGTGTGATTTTGTTGGACCTCTAATTAAAATTTGATTCTTGTTTTAGTTGGAGTATTTTATGATTCAAGCCTTAAATCAGAAGACAAGTGAAAAGATGAAGAAAAGAAAAATGAGCAGCTCATTCCATGGAATTAGACCCCCTCAGTTGGAGCAGCCAGGTGCGTGCGCTTCTTAGCCCGTCCTGACACACAGTGGGCGTCCTCTGCAGACCCTTTCTCGTGGGTCTTAACGGGGGCGTTCTCAAATTTGGGCATCTCCAGGACTTACCTGATGTTCTGATTTAGTAAACCTGGGGAAGGGCCTGGAAGCTGCTTGAGTAAACTTCCCAGGTGATGCTGAAGGAGATTGGTACTTGGACCACATCCAGAGAAAAACTTTCTTAAAAGTTGAGCCTGTTGGGCGGCACCTGTGGCTCAAGGAGTAGGGTGCTAGTCCCATATACCAGAGGTGGGGGGTTCAGACTTGGCCCTGGCCAAAAATTGCAACAACAACAACAAAAAAAAAGTTGAGCCTGTTGCTTTTTTAAATTGTGTGTGTGGTGAGGAGCTGTTCTAGATTAAAGTTCAATGCAGAATAGCTGCCGGATGCAGTGTGTTAACCTTGATTGGTATTGTTTCAAAAAAACATCTAGGTGCAGCACCAGAGCTGGTGGGTTCGAATCCAGCCTGGGCCTCCCAAATAACAATGACAGCTACAGCCAAAAAATGGCTGGGCATTGTGATGGGTGCCTGTAGTCCCAGCTACTTGGGAGGCTGAGGCAAGAGAATCGCTTGAGCCCAAGAGTTTGAGGTTGCTGTGAACGGTGACGCCACAGCACTCTACCCAGGGCGACAGCTTGAGGCTCTGTCTCAAAAAAAAAAAATCTAAGTGATGTTCTTGGGACATTTGGACACAATTTTAAGATAAGAAATTAGATAAACTTATGGAATTACTGTTAATTTTCTTATGTATGGTTACAGTGTTGTGATTGAGAATGTTCTTATTTTGAGGAGATGAATGTGAAAGCATTTTAGAGCCAAAGTGTTCTGCTGGTGAAGTTTCGATGCTTCTGCGGTGTGTGTGTGTGTGCTCCTGTCCATCTGTGTAGACACAAGATAGAATGTCAACAATTGCAGAATCTAAGTGATGGACAGATGTGTGTTCATTCTATCAAGACTTCCAACTTTTTTTAATCTTTGAAAATGTTCTTATGAGACAGCTAGGGGAAAATTAAGTTGTAAAAGCTGAGCCTATTTATTTAATAAATTAAACCAGCTTTTAATCTGAATTTTTTGTATGCTTTTGTGACAGAAATAGTAGAATAGTACTCTGTCAGATCAGTTTGTTTTGGATATTATCTTTAAGAAGTAGACACTTGATAAATGCTTGTTGAATAAATATAAATAAAAATCAGGAAAATATAAATTAGAATGGACTTGGGAATTAGGGAAAATGTGAATTAAAAAAATTAGAATGGGAGGTCATTTCCAGGGTTCCCTGTCTCAATTTTCACAACTTTCTGTTAAGAGAGCTAAACACAAAATACAACCCATGAGTCCAGGACCACATGGGTTCTGTGAAGGGCCCCAGGTGGTAGAAAGGCCCTTAGAGCGGGGACTGCCTGGACACAGAGGACCCTGTTATTATCTGTGATGTAGACTGGGCTTGGCTTTAGAATAAGCACTTTCATTGCTACAGAAGTTTGAATTCCCCTGATGTAGATGCCTGCGCATTCTTTAGCCAACCCTTCACAGATATCCCTTTCCTCAGCTTATCTTTGGAAAAAAACGAGATATAGACATTTTCCAGTTAAGACCTTCTATGTGGGTCTTCTGAGCTGGTTGAAGGCTAATTTCTTTGCTGGTGATCAAGCTAGGAAATGGAAGATGACGCGCGGTTTTGGAAATTAGTCCACACTTTCTCTGTGTGTTGAGTGGAAAGAGCTGTTTTGGGGGGGCATCTTGTTTTATAAGGAGAAAAAAATTAATAGTTTTAGGATCAAAATGATAAAATTATCGAAATGGTTTCAAACAATAGAGTCCAGGAATTTCAGGCCTGACTTTGAGAAGTTGCAGAGTTACAATTGCTTTGAGCCCTTTCCCCTCCACTTCCCAGCCCAGGAGGCAAGGGACTTCAGAGGGGAGCTTGGGCTCTTCAGAACTTGCTCAGGACTTTGAATTTTTTGTATCAGGTATAAGTAAAGAATGATGATTACTAAAATATTGAAGTTCAGTATTTGGAGAAATATTTTGTTTTGTGATACACACAGGAGAAATGGCAGTTTATTGTTTTTGAGGGGTCATGAGTAGGTTTTTCATTGCTATTATAAAATGTAAAAACATAAATATATTATAAATTAGGCTAAGTTATACAAAATTGCTGCTTTTGTAGATCAGAAATGGTCAAATATTGGCAATTTCTTATGATACAACTTGATTTTTTTTTTTTTTTTTGAGATGGAGCCTCAAGCTATCCCCCTGGGTAGAGTGCCATGGCATCACAGCTCACAGCAACCTCCAACTCCTGGGCTCAAGCGAGTCTCCTGCCTCAGCCTCCCAAGTAGCTGGGACCACAGGCGCCCGCCACAATGCCTGGCTATTTTTTGGTTGCAGCCATCATTGTTGTTTTGGCAGGGCCCGGCTGGATTCGAACCCGCCACCTTAGGTGTATGTGGCTGGCACCTTAGCCGCTTGAGCCACAGGCACCGAGCCTTGATATTATTTCAAAAGTACTGTTTTGTTGTATTTAAAGAGAACACAAAATTACTGGATTTATAGAACTAAAGAGGAATTTATTATTTTCCTTTTGTTTTTCGAAACAGAGAAAATGCCTGTCTTAAAGGCAGAAGCATCGCATTACAACTCTGACTTGAATAACTTGCTGTTGGGCTGCCAGTGTGTGGACGTGGTCTTCTACAGCGCAGATCTGGCGGAGGTGGCGGAGGCCCACAAGATCCTCCTCTGCGCTGTCAGCCATGTGTTCATGCTGCTCTTCAGCGTGAAGAGCCCCAGAGACATTCAGGATGCCAGCATCATCCAGACCACCCAGGATCTCTTTGCCATAAACAGAGACGCTGCCTTTCCAGGTGCTAGCCAGGAATCTCCCGGCAACCCCCCGCTGCGCGTCGTCGTGAAGGACACCCTCTTCTGCTCCTGTCTCCTGGACATCCTTCGCTTCATTTACTCAGGTACCTGGTCACACAGCTCTGGTCACTTCCACTCTCTTAAGCTTCTGAAATGAAGTATGCCTGTGGTCTCAAGAGGACCAGTTAGCTTTACAGTTATCTTTTTCCTGCTATCCGAGGTGAAGATTATTCATGAAATAACGTTTTCTTTTTATATAGGAATTGGTCTAAACTTTGTCTTCCTTACAAATTTACTTGCCTTTTTATCTGCTAATGTTTAAAATTGTGTTAAAATACACATAATATGAAATTTACCATTTTAAGCATTTTAATTTAAATTTTAATGGTATTAAATATATTAATAATGTCTTCTGACCGTCCACTGTCCATGTCCGTAATGCTTTTCATCCTGCGGAACTGACCCTCTGTACCCATTAAATAATAACTCCCCGGCCCCCTCCAGGGCCTGACAGCCACTGTTCTACTTTCTGTCTGTATGATTTAAACTATTCTAAATGTTTCATATAAATGGAATCATATAATATTTGTCTTTTTGTTACTGGCTTATTTAGCTTAGTATAATGTCTTTAAGGTTCACCCGAGTTGTGGCATATATCCTAATTTCATTCCTTGTTAGGTCTGAGTAAAAGTGTACTGTGTGTCCCCATTCACCCATCCATGGACCCTTGGGCTGTTTCCACTGTCCTAGCTGTTGTGAATGATGTGTCAGTGAACACAGGTGTATAGATACCTCTTTTGAGATCTACTTGCTTTTAATTCCTTTGAGTATACACTGAAGTAGATTATTGGATCATGTAATAATTCCATTTTTAACTTTTTAAGAAACTACCATGATGTTTTTTCACACTGACCATACCATTTTATATTCCTACCATTAGTGCACAAGGATTCCAGTTTCTCCACATCTTCACCAACACTTATTATTTTCTGGGGTTTTGTATATTTTTATTTTTTATTTTTTAATTTTTTGAGAGAGAGTCTCACGCTATTGCCTGCTACACCCAGGCAAGAGTATAGTGATATGATTGTGGCTCACTGTAGCCTCAAACTCCTGGGTTCAAGCAATCTTCTTGCCTCAGCCTTCTAAGTAGCTGGGACTACAGACACACACTACCACGCCTGGCTAATTTTTCTTATTTTTTTGTACAGACAGTGTCTTGCTATATTAACCAGTCTGGTCTCAAACTCCTGACCTCAAGAGATCCTTTCAAACTCCTTGGCCTCCCAGAGTGTTGGGATTATAGGCGTGAGCCACTATGCTCAGTCTGTTTTCTGTTTGTTTGTTTGTTGGTTGGTTTTTTTTTTTTTTTTTTTTGGAGTAGCCACCTTAGTAGGTGTGAGGTAGAATCTAATTATAGTTTTGTTTGTTTGTTTGTTTTGGGGATATAGTCTCACTATGTCACCCTCATAGAGTGCATGGTGTCACAGGTCACAGCAACCTCAAACTCTTGGGCTCAAGCAATTCTTGCCTCAGCCTACCAAGTAGCTGGGACTACAGACACCCGCCACAACACCCGACTATTTTTTTTGTTGCAGTTATCTTTTTTTTTTTAGCTGATCCAGGCTAGGTTGAAACCTACCAGCCTAGGTGTATGTGGCTGGCACCATAACCACTGTGCTATAGGCCCCAGCCTCTAATTACAGTTTTGATTAGTATTTCCCTGATGATTAGTGGGTTGTGTTGATAATTTTCCATATGATTATTGTACTTGCATTGCTTTTAAATCTACTTGTAAAAATAATAATCTACTGTGAGCACGTTGTTAATATTTTATTTTTTTAAAAATCTGAAATATGAAACATGAATTTATGGTCCAGTTTAACTTTAAAGAAATAAAAATTTCCAGGAGTGTATGAAATCAAGTGTCTACACTTTAAAACTTAGCTATTCACTCTTTTTTTTGTCTCATAGGAAGACAAACAAAATTTAGGAAGGAATCAAGGAAAGAAATTGCATTCAGTTTAGAAACTAGAAATCAGTATCCAATGTTAGTTGAGACCGATCGAGTTTGGCTATGACTGTCTTAGATGCTACTGTTTTTCCTTACTGTGCCCTTTCTTTTTAAGATTCAGCTTATCAATTATTTTGTTTCCTGTCCTTTAAAAAAACTCAGTATATTGTTTCTAAAGAACAGAAGTTATGAGTCATTTTAGCAAATGAATCGAAGGTCTGGCATCTAAGTGTTTCAAACAGGAATGGATGTGAAGTGATTTTTAAAGTAAGCATTTAAATGTAAGTTTTCTGAGAACTCCTCTGTTCTTAAGTTTTCTTTTCCTACTTGGAATTCCGTTCTGATGAGAGATTAGGCTAAGGCCACTCCTCTCTGGAATGTATCTGGAGAAGCACTTCAAGGCTGCGTTTAGGCTTCAGATTGGAAACAGATAAGTTTACCGAGGTGTGCAAATAAAGAAAACAAGTATCATTTGATATAGGTATGAAAATTTGGGGTGGACCTTATTATTTAAATAGTTAATGTTAAAAATAAGATAATACTTTTTCATTTGGATTATAGTTGTATCATTTTATAAGTTAAAATTTAAATTATGGTTTTGAAAATTTCCATTACATCATACAGATTTATGTAGATTAAACATATCTATAGGAATAGAATGTGATGATAGGTCAGTGAATGTTAGCTAGGAAAAGACATAAATCAGACCTGGACAGCAGACACTCAACTCCTACATCTCAGTTCTGTAAAGGCTCTAGTTGGGGAGTCACCACATAAATGAGCTTTATTTTGTACTACAGATTTTAATGTTTAAACCTAGAATCTCACACTTCAGAATTTTAGACTCATTTTGAGAAATTAAAATATTTACATTAAGAGAAATAAACTTTTTTCTTTTTTTTTTTGAGACAGTGTCTCACTCTGTCACCCTGGGTAGAGGGCTGTGGTGTCATATCTCACAGCAACCTCAAACTCTCAGGCTCAAGTGATCTCTCTGCCTCACCGTCTCCTGTAGCTGGGATTACAGGTGTGTGCCACCATGCCTGACTAGATTTTTGGTTTTTGCTTTTTTTTTATTTTTAGGAGAGATAGTGTCTAACTCTTGCTCAGGCTGGTCTTGAACTCCTGACCTCAAGCAATCTACCCACCTGAGCCTGAAATAAACATTTTTAATGAAGTGTTTAAGGAATTCTGAAGGATATGTTTGACTTTTATTTTTGATGACTTTCTTGTTGAAATATATAAATTATTCAGCAAATTGCCACAGTTTCCATTGAATACTTTCAGTGGCACATGAACACTCCAAAGTCAGTGGTACCCCGTTTAGTATGGGACCAGAAAGATAGTTCGATGTCCTCTCGTGACTGAGCCTGCCTAGGCTTCTCCTACTGAGTGAGTTTTTGGAAAAAAGGGAAAAGAAAAGAAAACGTTCTCCTTGTACCCCAGCCCCTTTCCTGGGAGTCACTCACCTGAGCTCTCCTTGGACCCCGGGCCCTTTCCTCCGAGTCACTCACCTGAGCTCTCCTTAGACCCCGGGCCCTTTCCTGGGAGTCATTCACCTGTTGTAAGATTTATATGTCTTCATTTGATATTATTTAAAGAGGTCACGGGGGAATCTTACATTAATGAAGATGTACTCCTTGACAGCTGCCGTTTTCCAGAGAGTGCCAGTGGCTCCCCATGGCTGCAGCAGGCATAGAAGGTGGTGGCTGGGGATAAGGGAGCAGGTGAGGCCTGGGGAAGCATCCCTGCTGTTACTAGAAGTGGTGCTGGAGTTTGAGGAAGAAGCAGATTAGGAAGCCCATCTCCAGCAATGGTCAGAGTATAAAGCCCAGTGGGGCCCAGTGAGTGGCCTTGCTGTTGGCCCTCTGTCACTCAGACCAAAGCTTTGCACACCTTAAAGGATGTCACCCAGGCTCCTGTTAAGGTGCAGATTCTGGCTCTGTAGGCCTGGAGTGGGGCAGGAAATTCTGCTGTTCTAACAGCCTCCCAGGCGGTGCTGATGCTGTGGGCTGCCAGAAGCATCTGGAACACCTGCTTTTGGAAGAACTGGGAACTAGCTCCAGCCAGTGACTTAGAGCCCAGAATTCAACACAGAGGTTTGGCCTGGGAGAGGAGCCAATTACGAGTTTAGGGCTCATAGTCAAAAAGGGTGACTGATGTGGAGCTGTTCAGGGCAGAGTGCTTAGTGCACTATGTGTCTCTGCCTGAAGTGGGGGGAGCGATGCTTAGCAGAGAGGTGGAAACCAAGTGAGCCCAGAATGGGGATTAGTGAGCTGGTGGGCATGAAGGTATAGAGAGCTTGCTGAGCGACAGGCCCTCAACCAGTTCAGAGTACCGACTTCCTAACCTGACACTGAACTGTCCATTTCTGCTCTGATCTTTCCTTGTACGCCACGGCCAAGGCCAGAGGTGGTGTCAGGTATGAGTGGGGTTTAGGCCATTGACCTGGGGCTGCCGAGAGACCCTGATGCTGGTCGAGAAGGGACAATAACTGGTTCTGCAGGTACCTATTAATTATTGTTTAATCATTTACAGATTATAACCCATGACTCAAGCACAAGTTATCTTTTAAGTTAGGTTTTAAAAAAATATTAAAGCTGTATTTGCACAGGAAAGACAGCATTGAAAAATGCAGAAAATTTGTTACAAGAAAAAAAATCTTTCTGATTCCACCATTAAAAGAAAATGTGTAAAATCTGATGTTTTGTTTTGCCCTATAGTCTTTATGTGTAAGTTACTATTTTATTTTTTTTTAATTAATTTTTTTTTGAGACAGAGTCTCACTTTGTCACCTTGGGTAGAGTGCTGTGGCATCACAGCTGACAGCAACCTTAAACTCTTGTGTTGAAGTGATCCTCTTGTCAGCCTCTTGAGTAGTTGGAACTGCAAGTGCCTGCCACTAGGCCTGGCTAGTTTTCCAGCCTAAGCAAGAGTGAGACCCTTATCTCTACTAAATAAATTTTTTAAAAATTCAAATCCAACTAAATTTTAAACCTACATTCTTCTCAGACTCCAATACAGGGGCTAGAGTTTCTTTTTAACATTTTAAAATCTTATAAAAGAACACCAGTTTTAAGAGACAGTAAGTAATGCACCATGGCCTCCCCGGTGACATTAGAGAACCGTTGAGAAAGGAGCCCTTTGCTCACCCTCACACCACGTGGGTTGCTGAGGCAGACGCAGAGCTCCGCTCAGGATGTGAATGCTCAGAACATCTACCCTGTGCAGACACAGGCCAGAAAACCTTAATACACATGTGTCTTGTCTATTTAAAAAAAAAAGAACCAATTACAAAGACTATCTTAATTTTTTTAAAGTAACACACTTTTTATAACTTTTAGGGATTTGAAATTTTGTAGATATTGTTTCAACAGGGACATTTGGCTCTGTGAGGAGGGCTTTATTAACCTGGTTAATATTTTACACCAGCGTATGTAGTATAAGGCTCCCGTTTGTTTTCTTACTCAGATTTTTAAGTCGACCCAGTACTGGTATGTCTGTTCTGTGTTTGTTAGTTTTCTTTGGATAACACAAACACTGTGTCGTGTCTAAGAGCATACTGACTGAGCCTAAGGAAAGGAGGCCGGCAGTTTCCTGGGCTGCAGGGAGTGCCCCTTCCGTGGTGTACACTGGTAACGTCCTTGCAGTAGACAGCACATCTTATACTCACAAATTCTTGAGTCACATGACCTCAGATGGTTAGGAATCGAAATATCTGTGAGAGCCTCTGGAATTTAGTGAGTTTTTCTTGCCACAGGTGGCCCTTAGAATTTGTCATCCCTTACTGAAGTGGCACCAGAGTGGATGACCAGGGATGTAAGCTCGGCCTTCAGTGAGGGGCAGCGCTCTCGGCTCTTTCCGCAGTGCACAAACCCAGCCTCATGCCCTCAGGCATGTCATGCTCTCTAAAGTCTAATTAAGTGGTCTGAGAAGTAATGAAAATCCCAGTCACTGATGCAAGATGAGTAAGTCTGGGGATCTGTCATGTGCCGTTAAGCCTGTTAACAACAGTGTTATGGACTCCAAGTGGGCTACGAGGGAGGAACGCATGTAAAATGTTTTCAGCACACACACATGCGCATGGGAAATCCCAGCGTGAGGGTTATTGCTTTATTAGGACCCAACTCAATTAGCATTTCTCACTATAGAAACAGCCACTCCTTAGCTTGCTCTGAAGAATGAGTCTCACTGTCATTTTCAGTTATTGCTTCTTTCTGTGTCCTCAGACAGGACAGTGTGGCATGTGGGGACTCACCCACGGCCTGTGTGCTAAGATCACTTGAGGCTTCCAGATAATCTGAATGCAGGTGTTTGTTAGTTAATATAATTCTACTTATATAATTAGTGTAACTTTGACTTATATATGACATAATTTATGCACCGTTATGTGAAAAGAGAACAAAGAGACAGTATCTGGGCTCTCCCCTGCTTCTGAGAACGTAAACCATCCCAGGTCCCACACTCACTGTGCTCCATGCCTCTACCCCTGGGTTTTAGTGATGAGTGAAATTTCTAAAGCAGTGATTTTCAACCTTTTTTCTCTCACAGCACACTTGAACCTTCCACAGTACACTTAAATTATGCTGATCAAAAAATATTGTGCTTGGAATGTCTTTCAAAAATAGCTTAAATAATGATCTTAAAACTTTTCATGCACACCGGTCAAAAATTATAGCTCTAGAGGAAGAGCAGGTTAACCAGCAGCCCTCAGTATACCTGGGAGTCACACCAGTGGCTTTTAGCCCCAGAAATTCTAGTTTGCTCATTCTGGGGATCAGGGCTCCTCTTTGGTATTTTATGAAAGATCTCCAGGTAAATGCAGTGCACAGCTAGGGCTGAGGATCACTGGCACGGAGTAAATTTCCTAGCTGTGGTCCATTGGCTTCTAAGCGATTCTTTAACTGCTGACATGTTTATGCAAACTTTACCATCTGTGTGTGCATGTAAAAATTATCAGATTGTGAAAAGAGTATATGACCTCAGCGTTAAACATGTTGGTGCAGGAGGAGGAGAATGGGAAGCACAGAATTCTTCCAGACCATACTCCCGTGGGCATTTGAGACTGATGGGGCTCACAGCAAAGGCACAACACAGAGCGAGCAGAGGTGGGCAACGGCGGGAAGCCGCAGGGGCAATGGCGCCGGACAGCTGGGAAAGCCCAGCTGTGTGTATCATCCCGGTTTTGGGTTCTCTGATGTCCTTCATGTTGGTAGCTTGGATTTGGCCGTGGGGGGAGAATTATGCTAGAGAAATGGTAAAGGTGCGTGTCAGGGCTTCTCATCCACAGGACACACAGGTGAGGAGGGAAGCCAGGCGAGGAGGAGCTGCCTGGCTTAGCTGGGAGGAGTCTGGAGCCCGCACCCCTCCACCCCACCCCTACTCTGGTGTTCCCCAGAGTCAGGAAGGCGTCTGGCAGAGAGCTGAACACAGGCAGGGAAACACCAGGAAAAAATAGATGGGGAGTCTTTGCCCAGAGAGGTGAAGTGACTGGTTTAAAGCTGCACCAGTAGCCGATAGCAAAAATCTACCTTCTAAGTCTCTTAACTATAACTGCCCACACAGCACTTTTGAATTACATTTTTCTTTTTTTGAAATTTTTTTCTAGAGATAAAGTTTCGCTGTATTGCTTTCTTTTTTGAGTTATTTTATTTCATTTTTATTTTGGTGTTCTTTGGTCTTGCTGTGTTACCCAGCAGGAGGACAGTGGTGTCCTCATAGCTCATTGCAGCCTGAACTCCTGGGCTCAAGGGATCCTTGTGGCTCAGCTCCCCAAGTAGCTGGGACTATAGGTGGTTGTCAACATGCCTGGCTAGTTTTTCTGTTTTTTGTAGAAATGGGCTCATGCTCTTACTTGGGCTGGTCTCAGACTATTGGCTTCAAGCAGTCCTCCTGCCTTGGCCTCCCGGAGTGCTTGGGTCACAGGCATGTGCCACTATGCCCTGCTAAGTTTTCTATTTTTTGTAAAGATGGGGGTCTCACCATATTGCCCAGGCTGGTCTCTAACTCCTGGTCTCAGGCAGTCCCCCTGCCTCACAACCTTATAAGCCACCATGCCCAGTTTGCATTATATTTTTAGGAATTAGAGACTTTTCCATAAGCCACAAAATAGATGAGGGCAATCTCTTGGAATATGATCAGAATCCTTGATTCAGAAACTTGTGCTCAGTGAAACTCCAGCAACTTAGATTGTATCGAGTCTATAAAGGCTTTAAAATTTAAAAGTACATTTGTTGAATCTGAAGATATTATAACATGTAGCTAGTGTATTCTTATTTCAGATTCTGGAATTGGAAAGCTTCCCAGCATTGAGTAATGGGAAATTCCACAGGGAAAAGGCTGTGAGGGAGGAGGATGGATAGGAGGCTGCTGCAGGCAAAGTAAGAGGAGTGTTGGGGGGAAGGTCAGCTTTTGTTCACCACAGAATAGCAGTGCTGTAAGGCACAGAGAAAGGGGCGACAGAGTGGAAGAAAGAAGTGGCATGAGCCTAGGAGGAGGGCGCTCTGAGGGGCAGGGGTGAGCACAGGGAAGGTGGGGTGATTCTGCCCAGTGGCATGGGGTTTGTAGCTCATCAGGACCATGTAGTTCCCAGCCTCAAGTTGGTTTTGTGGAGTTGCCTTGCACACATCCCAGTCCTACCTGACCATGCACGAGACCTGAATATGTTCTGTTTCTGCTGCACACTCCTCTACCTGAGGGTAGGCACTGCTGTCCTCTCGACCCAGTGGATGACTTGGGTTTGGGATCACTTATCTTGAGCCATTTTTATTGACACTCCCTGGCCACCTGTTACATAGAGGGGTAGCTGCCGGAGGAGGAAGACTTCAGGTTTTGTGTAATAATTTAGGGGAAAGCAAATTGATTTTTCGAAAACGTGAGAGTTGTTTAAATATTTTAGTATAATTATAAGGATATAGTTTTGGTAAATAAAAATTAAAAGAAAATACTAAAAGGGGAAATGTTGATATTTTAGAAGAGAATTCTTTTTCTTACCTTTTACTTTATCAGTTAGAAAAATCCAACATGTACTAATTTGTTTACAGGTGCTTTTCAGTGGGAAGAATTGGAAGAAGATATCAGGAAGAAATTGAAAGATTCTGGGGATGTTTCAAATGTAATTGAGAAAGTTAAATGCATTTTAAAAACACCAGGAAAGGTAAACTAATTTGTTGTAATTAGTTTTCTTTGACTCTCTGAATTGTGATTGATACACTATGATGAATATAATATTGAGTCATTAGAACAAATACTATATAAATACAAATGTTTTCCTTAACTATATTTTTATCACTTAAACATTTTAAGTATAAACACATGCTGTTTATTACCATCTTAAATTTTAATATGTAAGAATTAAAACGTGTGCATCATGCCTATTAACCCATGAATGGATCAACAAAATGTGGTATATGTACACCATGGAATATTATGCAGCCATTAAAAAAGTTGAGACTTTACATCTTTTACATTTTCCTGGATGGAGCTGAAATACGTTCTTCTTAGTAAAGTATCACAAGAATGGAAAAATAAATATCCAATGTACTCCACACCAATATGAAATCAATATATAAACAATGACATGTTCCTAAGAACAGAAAACACTATGATAGTGTGGTTTGGGGGTAGAGGGAAGCAGCAGCGGGGAGGGGAGGGCTGAGGCAGGATCTCACCTAAGTGCACATTGTGAGGGTGTATAGCACACCCCCCGGGTGAGGGGCTCCTCTACAAATGGAACTTTACCCTGGAAATGAGAGCAATGTAACCTAAAATTTATACCCTCATATTAATTTGATTTAATTAAAAAATTTTTTTAAAAAGAAAATAAATACCTGAATTCACTACAATTTTTTAAAAAATCAATTAATTATATAGTGGTACCACACTAAAATAAAATGCTTACAAATTTGTTAACTGTTTATAATGTAATAAGACATCAGAAAACCCAAATTTTCTTTAAGTTTCTTAATAAAAGTAATCTGACATGGAAAAAAAAAAAGTGTGAGTCACTGCTTTAAAATGTTCATTAGTGAATTCCTGCTTCTGAAACACTCCCCTGGAGCTGCAGGAATACATGATCCGTGTCGAGAATGAGGCTGTCTCATTTTACAGCTGCCGTTAGGCTATTAGGAGGAGCGCTTTTCCACTCCTTAGAATTTAAACCTGTAGTGTTGGGGAGCAAGGCAGTTTATGCACAGGATTTTTTTTTAGGAGTTCTGAGCAATTTATTTAAATAATTGACAGTTAAGGATTCTCTCATCAAGTACAGTTTCAAAATTATAAATTAGCTTCTAAGTTATACAAATACAGACTTTGTACTTGGCCATAAATTTGTGCATATTAAAACTCCAGCAACTTGGATTGCAATGAATCTCAGAGGGCTTTATAAGTACATTTGTTACATTTTAAGACATTACAACATTTAGCTGGTGTACTCTTATTTCAAAGTCTGTGATAAACAATTGGCTGCTAGATAGAAAGGTAAGTTGGGTGGAACACCTAGCAAAATACAGGTTTATATTAAATATTTAAAAAAGATTTTCTTTAATTTTTTATACACAGACAACTTTGTCAGTTTTGCAGCCTAAGTTATTAACATTTTAAAGTTAATTTTTAAAAGCATATAAAAGTGTACTAGCTTTAAATGAAGATTTTGACCTTTAATTTAGAAAATGATCTTTTTAAAAAAATAGCAAAGCGGCACAGAATTAAGGGGACAGATCTTTCTTTTGTCTAGTGGCACACTGCAGTGGGTATGCAGAAGCTGTCCAGGTCCACAGGAGCATGGCAGGACAGCAGCTTTCTTGAAACCCAGCACAACTAAATAATCTTTTTGTAAAACTACATCCATGTGCCTGTATTAAAAAGTTAATTTAGTGACCTAGATTAGCTTACGTATGAACCAGTTAAATGTATATATCTGTATTCTCTCCAAACTTCTGCCCTCCATTTCTTTTTTTTTCAAATTCAAAGCACAAGTGCTAAGGGAATGTCTTTATACAGATTTTTGTCTCCATCCCTCCATTCCACCCTCTCTCTCCCCTTCTTTCAGTGTGTATATGGGTACATACACACATATACACATTCTTCTATAATATACATCTATACAATATTTACAATACACAAGTTCATAACCTTGATGTAACTGATAAGAGCAAAAGTGTTGGTTTTTATTCTGGCCCTGCACCTTTACTTGAGTCTAATTCTGAACATACTATTTTGAGTACTGAGAATAAAGTGAATTCTTGTTGGGGAAGTGGGAGCTGGGACTATAATTCCATGATACTGCACTAAATTCCCTCCTACCCTTTCTTTCTATACTTTCCTAGGGTAAGGAACTCACTAAGTACTACACAGGGGTGTAACACTGAATTGGAACTCAGGAAATTTCGATTAAAATTGTCAGTTTGCCACAAATTACCTCTGTGGCTTTGGAAGTCAGGGCTTCCTGTAAGATGAAGTATAAAGTGGCTGGTCTCAGAAGCCCCTGCTGACTCTCCAGTTCTGTGATGCTTTTTGACTGTTACTCCCCTCGCTATGTGACAGTCACAGGACTGCTGTCCCTAGGTCCTTCAGTGTATGGCACGGTGTGTGGCACCCGGGTCTGCAGTGGTGTCTGCAGGACTCAGATTTGTGTGGGTGTGCTGTGCCTCTGCCTTGTTTGTGGATACCGTACTGAGGTGTCCTTCCTTATGAAAAAAGGGAGGATCTTTTTTTTCTTGGCCAAAGATGTTCAAACTTCCTGTTATAAGAGTTTATCCAGAGTGCGGAGTGGATGTCATTCATTTTCCTTGCTCAAGTTGTACATCTGATTATTTCTTAGCAATGAAGCTTGTTTAGTTCCCACCTTGCTAAGCCAGAGGGTCAGAGTTCTCATCTGGGCTGAGGTTCTGAGATTGAGCAGGGGAATGAGTGAAGCCAGCAGGAATGGTTTAAATAGACAGTAGAACATCTCTAAGTGAACCACCCAAGGGACTGTAACAAACCAGTGAGCATGTGGAGGTGGTCAGTGATAGGTAAAAACTGAAAAGGAGCAGATCAGAACACTCACGACCGGGGGTAACAAAGGTGGCATTATTTTGACACTTGGATGCAAGTGGGCTAAGATCTAAAAGATGTTAAGGGGTAGGGAGGCCAGGGTTCAGGAATGCCAGCGTTGAGGGTCTGTGATAGCTGGCTGGGGGGAGGTGGTTTCTATCAAGGACCACCCAACTGTTGTTCTTATTAAAATGTCAAAGATGTCATCTCACTGTTGGGACTCCCAGAAGGCTCTACTTATTTGAATGTCAGAGGCTTGCAGTATCCGCATATTTCTCACAGGTGGGTCTACGATAGGGCCAGTGAAAGGATGTGATGAGCACAACTCTCTGAGTGGTGTCTGCCTATAGCAGAGTCTCTCAGACTGGCTTCACAGTTGAGATGGGGTCATTCTCTCTAATCTGATCATGTCTACCTGTAGCAGAGATTCTCAGACTGGCTTCACAGTTGAGATGAGGTCATTCTCTCTAATCTGATCATGTCTGCCTGTAGCAGAGACTCTCAGACCGGCTTCACAGTTGAGATGAGGTCATTCTCTCTAATCTGATCATGTCTGCCTGTAGCAGAGACTCTCAGACTGGCTTCACAGTTGAGATGGGGTCATTCTCTCTAATCTGATCATGTCTGCCTGTAGCAGAGTCCCTCAGACCGGCTTCACAGTTGAGATGAGGTCATTCTCTCTAATCTGATCATGTCTACCTGTAGCAGAGACTCTCAGACTGGCTTCACAGTTGAGATGGGGTCATTCTCTCTAATCTGAGTCGTGTCTGCCTGTAGCAGAGACTCTCAGACTGGCTTCACAGTTCAGATGGGGTCATTCTCTCTAATCTGATCATGTCTACCTGTAGCAGAGTCTCTCAGACTGGCTTCACAGTTGAGATGAGGTCATTCTCTCTAATCTGAGTCGTGTCTGCCTGTAGCAGAGTCTCTCAGACTGGCTTCACAGTTGAGATGAGGTCATTCTCTCTAATCTGATCATGTCTGCCTGTAGCAGAGTCTCTCAGACTGGCTTCACAGGTGAGATGGGGTCATTTTCTCTAATCTGATCATGTCTGCCTGTAGCAGAGTCCCTCAGACTGGCCTCACAGTTCAGATGAGGTCATTCTCTCTAATCTGAGTCGTGTCTGCCTGTAGCAGAGACTCTCAGATTGGCTTCACAGTTGAGATGGGGTCATTCTGTCTAATCTTGAGTCATATCCATGTGTAGTAGAGTCTCTCAGACTGGCTTAATAGTTTCAATGGTGTTCATTTGGCCAATCTAACAGTGAAAACCAGGAACTAGGCCTACTGTGCTGAAATGAATATGTGGTGCCTGTCTAGTCTTTGAAAATTTGGTGAACTTAAGGGGGTGATCATTGTAGGGAGTTTGCCAACTATGCAAGTTCTACCGTATTTAAAGAAAAGTCATAACTAAATCATTCCCTGTGAGAGGCTATAGTATACCACATAGGCTCTAAGCAAGATTACAGCCGGAATGAATTCTAGCTTTTAAAAGGACTTACTATTTCTTCATCTTTTGGGTAAGTCTCCCTGAAAATGTTGTACAGGCTTAGTTGATCCATTGTATGTAACGAGTAAGTAAAACAGAAAGAAGTGGGTGGCTGGTGAGGAAAGGGGGGCGGCTTTCCAGTTGTAGGACTGGGACAAGGAGCTGCTTGGAGAGACCCCAGAAGGGAGGCTAGAGTATCTAGCCAGGCTGCTCTCATTCAGGCTCTCTGCTGTGGGTATGGAGGGTATTTAGGAGTTTAAGATTGGAGATTAAGACAGAGAAGAGCCGACTCTTCGCCCTGATGTATTTTTTAGCATTCATTCCTTTAAGAGAAAATGCTGAGCTATTAAACAGTAAAATAACACCGTGTGATAAGAAGGGGATATATTTTTCTTAACTAGAAACTAAATTTCCATCTATGTGCTTTTTTTTCTTCTTTTTATTTAAAAAAAAATTGAGACAGAGTCTTACTATGTCACCCTCAGTAGAGTGCTGGGGTGTCACAGCTCACAGCAACCTCCAGCTCTTGGGTTTAAGCAATTCTCTTGCCTCAGCCTCCCAAGTAGCTGGGACTACAAGTACCCACCACAACGCCTGGCTATTTTTTGGTTGCAGTTATTTAGCTATTGTTTAGCTGTCCTGGGCTGGGTTTGAACCTGCCACCCTTGATGTATATGCTGGTCCCATAACTACTGTGCTACATGCACCAAGCCTGTGTGCTTTCTTATTGAACAAATTAGGTTGTGTGTGTCAGGCTATATTGGTAGGCATTCACATGAGGGTGTCTGTTTCCTAACAAAGACTCACAGGGATTCAGGACTCTCCAGCCTCTTACCTGTAGTTTTCACTTAGGCAGTTCATTTACTACTGTGAATGATGGAGAGAGGAGTGTTGCTCACTGATAGGCAGCAGATGTAATTCTTGAAGATAATGTTCCTTGAAAGCTATGATCAAAGATGCCATAGAATAGTAATTATTATTTCTTGAGAAATTTAGCACAATTTTCCAAATTCTCCACCCAGCCTATATATTATTAAAGCATATTAACCCACCGTCCCCCTGTATTTCCTTATAGATTAATTGCCTAAGGAATTGCAAAACCTATCAAGCCAGAAAACCTCTGTGGTTTTATAACACTTCTCTCAAGTTTTTTCTCAACAAGCCAATGCTCGCTGATGTGGTCTTCGAGATACAAGGTATGGCTCAACTTTTACAAAGTTCCTTGTTCATTTTTATTTCTTATTTTCTCTCCTCACTTTCTATTTCAGGTTTACATGTTTGAGGGAATGGCCATTCTCTATGGTAGGACGTAGATTAATACTACTTGAATTTCAAATAAATCTTCCTAAGAAATGAAGAATTTTATTAAAATTAAAAAAGAAATGTTTATTTCCCTTAGTATTTTTCCCTTACCAGAGGCTTCGCTAACTGTTAGAGAGCAGCAGGGACAGTGCATATTAACTCCCCTTGCCCTTGTATTTCCTTGTAGATTAATCACCAGAGGAGCTGCAAAACCAACAAGCCAGAAAAGGGAAGGGTGGTCCGTAACATTTCACTGTGTATTTTGTTTGTGTATTTCTTTAAGATTTTGCTTTATAATCTATCTGAAACCAATTCCCTTAAAATCAAATTGCCTCTAGCTTATTTTATTCAGCTCTCTACCTTTTAAAGAAATTTTTATTAAATCATAAACACATAGATCATGTATACATTAGTGCATTTATGGGGCACATTGTGCAAATTTCATATAGAATTAGGAGCATTTACATCACACTGGTTAATATATACCACATCTTGTTTACTTAATTATTGTGTTAAGACATTTATACTCTATACTAATAGATCCAATACGTACCCTTGCATTATGCACCATAGGTGTGTTCCCACTCTTCACCCTCCCTTGATCTGACCTCCCCCCTTCCCTCTCATCCCCCCATCCTCCTTCCTTCATCCTGGGCCACAGTTGTGATCTATTCTTCATATGAAAGTGTGAGTGATTGTAAATTGGTTTCATAATAGTACTGAGTACATGGGATATTTTATCTTCCTTTTTTTTTTTTT
>NW_003852412.1:29166385-29187038 GCF_000181295.1 Otolemur garnettii
GCCATCATTGTTGTTTGGTGGGCCCGGGCTGGGGATACGAACCCACCACCTTAGGTGTATGTGGCTGGTGCCTTAGCCGCTTGAGCCACAGGCACCGAGCCTTATCTTCCATTCTTGAGCTACTTTACTAAGTAGGATATGTTCCAGCTCCATCCACATAAATGTAAAAGAGGTAAAGTCCATCTTTTTTTAAGACTGCATAATATTCCATGGTATACATATAACACAATTTATTAATCCATTCGTGGGTCGATGGACACTTGGGCTTCTTCCATGACTTGGCTATTATGAATTGAACTGCAGTGAACAATCTGTGCAAGTATCTTTGTTATAAAGTGATTTTTGGTCTTTTGGATATACACTGAGGAGAGGAATTGCAGGATCAAACGGCAGGTCTACTTTTAGATCCCTGAGTATTCTCCATACTTCTTTCCATAAGGAATATATTAGCTTCCCACCAGCAGTGCAAAAGTGTTCCCTTTTCTCCACACCCATGCCAACATCTGTAGTTTGGGGATTTTGTAATGTGAGCCACTCTTATGGAAGTTAGATGAAATCTCAAAGTGGTTTTAATTTGCATTTTTCTGATGATTAAAGATGATGAGCATTTTTTCATGTGTCTGTAGGCCATGCACCTATCAGCTTTAGAGAAGCTTCTGTTCAAGTCTCTTGCTCACAATGAAATGGGATTACTTGTTCTTTTCTTATTTATAAGTTTGAGTTCTCTGTGGATTCTAGTTATCAATCGTTTGTCAGAAGCATAACCTGCAAATATCTTCTACCATTCTGAGGGCTGTCTGTTTGCTTTACTTACTGTGTTCTTGGCTGTGCAGAAGCTTTTACAAATGGTGCTGGGTGAACTGGCTGGCGACTTGTGGAAGACTGAAACTGGACCCACACTGTTCGCCATTAACAAAAATTGACTCTCACTGGATAAAAGATTTAAACTTAAGACACAAAACTATAAAGAGTCTTGGAGAGAGTGCAGGAGAAACACTTAAATGTTGACTACACCATTTGTTGGGTAGTGATTTCTGGTGGGTAGGGAAGGACAGCTTGGCCATGGGTGCAAGCTCACTCCTGGAATTGTATGAAAGAAAGAAATGACTACTACTCCAGGTGGCAGTAGCAAGATGTCTTTATTCGCGATCACCTTTTATAGTAAACTAATCATGTACACCACATTGATCAATAATCTTAACATTCTCTATTCTTATCTTCAACTATAGAAAAGACAGAATGTCCCAGAAACTAAGATAACCATCTTAAGACTAGCCTCCAGCTATTTCTCTCTAAAGACCTAAAACAACCCTACATTATCTAACTTCTATTGTCAAAGTTAAGGTCAAGACAAAAGGGAAGTAAAACTTTTTTTCTTCCATGTACTCAATTAAGTTTCCAAGAAACAGGCTCAATCACTGTTTTCTTGAGGTTTGGAAGCCATACAAGGAATTTTTCACTCCATCAACCTTTGAGCCATGTCTCCTGCACAGACGGGCCACATCTGGCAGGCTGACTGACCGCATGGTCAGAGCTCCACGAAGGAGGTTGTTACATCTTGCCTGCCAGCTCTGCCATGCTTTCCCAGGCAGCAAGGCTTCTACAAAACACACAATACTTACGAATCTTTTTGCTCAGTTTCTGGAATTAAAAGAGCACATTTCATTTAGCTAGCTTTATGTGGGAATTCACCCTACACTTGAAGAAATTGGCCTGGGAGAATGCTATATGAGGAGGACCCCCAGGGCAATTGAAGCAACACCATCTGATCAAGCTCTCTCCCTTTTTATTTGAGTGAAAGGGTTGAAGGTTATGCCTGGCTCACGTCAGACTCTCACGATGTTGCAATGTTTATTCCTCACAGCACCCTGAGAACTGTCATCACTAGAGCACGGAGAGCTACTTTTCATCACAGTGGGAAAATAGGACTACCTAATTTTAATAAAGATGAACTGTTTTAATGCCCATTATTAATTACTAGCTTGGATAATTTTGTCCCTTCCCTTTGAAGGCATAATCTTAAGAATAAATTATCAGATATATTCCATTACACCAGAAGGACTGTAGGGGGGTGTTTCCAAAAGAATTAAGTGAAACTTCAGGTGGGCTATTAAGAGGAAGAGATAATTCTGATTTCAGGATAGAGATGTGTGGAAGCTAACACAGTCATTTACTTTTTAAAACTCTTTCTCCAGAGAGATTCACTTTGCTTTTAACTTTGGTCACTTGCCAAGACAAAAAGGGAATTGGAAATGTTCCAAAGTACCTTCTGACAATCTACTATCAGTGCCTGATGCAGTGTGAGCCTGGGATACTGAGAATGGGGCAGTAAGAGTGACCTTGTAATACACAAAAAATGGGGAAAAAACTAACAAGAGGCCAAAGACTTACAGACTCAGCCACAGCTTCTCTGGGATTGGCTGTTGGAGGAAGCCTGGCCCCTGAGTGCTGGGGAGTGGAACTTGGAATGGCAGCAGTATTGTTCCCTGAGCCTGGGGTCTGGAGGCCCCTGCTGTGCTTTGGCTCTGCATCGTAACCAGTGTGTGTCCTTGAGCAAGTCACTTGATATTTCTAGCCTTCAGGTCTTCTCATCTGCAAAGAAGGTGAACTGCTCAGAAAGGTCTTTCTTAGTGTTGGAGTTGTATAGCTCTGTTCCCAACCCCTGGCCTGTAGACTGTCCTGGCCCGTTTACTGGTCCATGACCAATTAGGGACCAGGCCACACAGCATCACTGCCTGAGCCCTGCCTCCTGTCCCATCCCCACCCTGTGGTCTGTAGAAAAATTGTCTTCCATGACCTGGTCCCTGGTACCAAAATGGTTGGGGACACCAGATCACTCAGTGGTAGCAGTTCTTCATTATTCCTCATGTATGTGCAGGGTAGCAGTGAAAAAACTAAGGAGAAATTTGGGGCTAGTAGTGAAATGAATTCTTATTCCTTGTAGGGTTAGAATATGTGTCCATCATCCTGCTGACTGGAGCGGAGCATGTCTGAATCCTCCTCTATGTGCTCAGCTCCTTGGGGCCAGTTCTCTGATGTAGTTCTGGAATTCTTCCAAAATGCATAGACAGAAGTAGAGAAAACAGAGACATTTTAATGCAGAAAGAAGCAGGGGGCTTAGAGAATTGTTGGTGTAATTCATCTACAAGAATAACAAACCACTGAGTATATACTTATGAGGGAACTTTATTGTTTTGTCTGATTATGAAAGTCATGTATGCTTGTTATAGACCAGCATGCACAGAATGATCTTATTATAGAAAATGTGTCAATTATCTTCATCAGTGTATAGAAAGACTCAGGAAGGATATCTGTCTATAGCCGTATATATATCACACACACACACCTTATTGTGAACAGTAGTTATCTTTAGAAAATGACAGGAGGATTATAAGTGACTAGAAAAATGTTATAAGTGCTCACTATAGAATAGTCAGATAACACATAAAGATGAAAAAAAATCACCTCTAGTGAGGCACCTCTGGTCACTTCTTTATTTAAAAATAGGGCTGGGTGATAATATCGTTTCTCCAGTTGTTTACCCTTTGTTTTCAAATTTGTGCCATAAACATTTTATGGTATTTTAAACCTCTTGTTAGCATTTTAGATGTTATTAGATAGCTATACCCTTTTTAAAACCATAGGTATAACTTTAGGGATTTTCTACATTTTCACTATTAGAAATAATAGCTGCATTGTAGATTTAGTGTAAATACCTCACTCTGAAATAAGGATTGGGGGATAGATTTTTAGTCAAAGGATATGGATATCTGTAAGATAGCACATCTGTAAGAAAGACCCCATGCCTGTAAGAAAAATGCCATGTCTGTAAGAAAGACACCATTTCTGTAAGAAACCATGTCTGTAAGAAAGATGCCATGTCTGTGAGAAAGACGCCACATCTGTAAGAAAGACTCCACACCTGTGAGAAAGACACCATGTCTGTAAGAAACCATGTCTGTAAGAAAGACTCCACACCTGTGAGAAAGACGCCATGTCTGTAAGATACCATGCCTGTGAGAAAGACGCCATGTCAGTAAGAAAGATGCCATGTCTGTAAGAAAGACACCATTTCTGTAAGAAACCATGCCTGTGAGAAAGACTCCACATCTGTGAGAAAGACGCCATGCCTGTGAGAAAGACACCCTATCTGTAAGAAAGACACCATGTCTGTAAGATACCATGCCTGTGAGAAAGACGCCACACCTGTGAGAATGACGCCACACCTGTGAGAAAGACTCCATGCCTGTGAGCAAGACACCCTGTCTATAAGAAAGACACCATTTAAGACACCATGTCTGTAAGAAAAACACCACGCCTGTGAGAAAGATGCCATTTCTGTAAGACACCATGTCTGTAAGAAAGACTCCACACCTGTGAGAAAGACGCCTCGTCTGTGAGAAAGACGCCATGTCTGTAATATCTGCATTAAATGGCAAGTGTCTAGAAAGATGGCACCACTCTAACTTCCCCTGGCCATGTGGGAAAGTACTTGTCTGGTTTGTCTTTGCCAGCATTAAGTATGCTTCTGTCTTTATTTTTACAGCAAATTTGATATGACTTGTTTGTTTTTAATATTCTAATCTATAATCAGAAAGCCTAGACTATCCAAATCAAACACCAAATCTGTTCTGATCCATTGGAGCTTTCAGTATTGAGACATTTTTACATTAACTGTTGTTATTACCATGCATGTTATAATAGTAGCACTGACTCCAGCAGCACTCCATGGAGTTCATATGTGCAAAGCTGGTTTGAGGCAGCACCCTATTTTGATACTGGTATCTAGCAGTTGCCTGGTGTTTGGAGCTGTCTCTCAGTCCTGGCTGCCAGGGACGCTGGAGCAGAGATCCGACCTTTCTAGGCCCAAGTGAGCACAGCAGAGTGTGCCTACATTTTCTTAGTGCAACTGAAAAAGCTAGATTTCAGAATGGCTTAGTCATAACTGTTGTTCTGTGTAAAGTCAGATGCATTCTCTCATGGATTCTGTTTTATATTCTTGTCATTCTCTGGAAATTTGTACAGGTTAAATATTCCTAATCCCCAAATCTGAAATCTACAGTACTTCAAAATCAAGAACTGTTTGAGTATTGACATGATACTCAAAGAAAATGCTCACGGAGCATGTTGAAGTTCAGATTTTTGAATTAAGTGTGCTGAGCCAGTAAGTGTATATGTATTGCAGATATTCAAAAGTCTGAAAAATCTGAGCTCTGAAGCATTTCTAATCTCAAGCATTTCAAATGCAGGATACTCAACCTGTACCAGGCGTGAAAGTTTACTTTTCAGGTCATACTGATGCCTCTCACGATGACTACATTTAGGTAAATGGTTTTTAATTGTAGTCAAATTAACAGGCAGCTAAATTTGAATATCATTCTGAAAAACTAATGGCTAATTTTTTTTATGTAAATGGAAATAGCTGTTTGAAAAATGAAAGTATTTCCAAATTTGTGATTGACTTCTTAGTTTAAATGTTTTATGACAAAAACGAGGAGGAAAAATAGTCTTATACTTTGACCAAATCAGAATAATAAATTTTTTTAATTATAATGAAACTTTCAGATAAATATACATTTTTTCTCTGTACACTTTACCTAAAGTATTTATGATACAGAATATACATTTTGAAAGATTCATCTTGTGATATAATTTACATTTGAATGTAACTTTGGATTTGTAATATCAATTCATGTCAAATAATGAGAAAGATAATTTAAAAATTATCTGTATAAATGTAGTGTTTTCTGTTCATACAGTAATATATTTGAAGTTACATATTATAATTCTTCAGCTTCTTTACCCCAGTACTGAGCATGAATGTTACTCAACCTCATTATTCATTTGAAGAAACCCAAATGAGAGTAGGATCTACGGAACGATTTAGACCAGAATGGATCTGTGGTAGACTTTGGTGAAGTGGTGGTGACATGGGCCAGAGAGACCTGGTGGGATCTTTGCCTGATCGGGTTTGACTGTGTGACTGTACATTCCTAGTCTGTTGTTAGTTCACCTGTAAAATAGGGATACTAATTTCTACCTTGTGGAGTGGTCACGAGGATTGAGATAATGCGTGAAAAGAGCCAACAGGGCCACTTCCCCTGCGGTGGCAGCCAGCAGACGTGTACTTGTTCCTGCTAAATTCGAGTTCCACAGCCAATTCTTCTTTTAAAAATGTTCTATCTAAGCCAGCACCAGCTGAGACTGACATGGGCTATGTGGTTATCAAACATGTTTTCCCCACCACTCCCAATTTGTTGTTAGGATTTGTTAAAAAAAAAAAAAAAGTTATTATTGACAGTTCTAAAGTTAGTGCTGTAAATATTTAGACCTGATAAGGAAAGGTGTGGGCTTCCTTTTAACATTTGAATCTGCATCACATGTAGATTGTTACGAAACTACACTCCTTCCCTGCTTATTTACATAGTTACATATTCTAAGGCTCTTGAGCTAGGCAAGTTTCTTCTTTTTTCAACATGAAAGTAAAAATAATTCTAAAAATGTCACTATGGAAACCTGGAAAACAGTATGAAGAAGATGTGACAAATGTACTTTAATTACAGTAAAACAAAGATCTTTGATAATCTATAGGAAATGACTACATAGCTTGGGCTTTTCAATTTTGTTTCACTATTATAGTCCTTTTCCTTAGGAAAAAAAATGCTTAAAACTGTAATATCAAAAGAATACTACAAAGAAAAGATAGTTTGGCCTTGACATTTTCAAGGAACATGTTTATCTTTTAACTAGAAAAGTCATGTCTTCTTCACCAACTCGGCCTCTGTCCTCTGGTTGTCAGTACATGTACAGTGTTTAAAAATGCAACTATACTGAGATATTGTGTTACAATTTCACAACAGAACAGTTTATAATAACAGAACAAAAGTTTAAAGAGGTGAGATACAGAAGTTGATGTTTTAACTGGAAGTATCTAATTTCTCAGCTTGAAATAGACTGAAAACTGCTTTAAAGTACAGTGGTCCTTTAGGTTCCGCGTGGAGGTGGTTCCAGGACCTTATGTGGACACCAAAATCCTTGATGTCCAAGTCCCTTACATAAAATAGTGTGGTGTTTCTGTATAACCTATGGAGACCTTCCCGCACGAAGGTCTAACAATCAAGTTTGTGAACTCATCCTAGAAAAAGTGCTGCACACCTCATTGCTGGTATCACTGCAGCCCCTCACGTTACTCCCCCGGGAGCTCTGCATCAATGCCAGTGCGTAGTTCACCCTTCAAACCAATTTTGAAACTTTTTCTGGTGTGACCATTAGAACTGTCATCATGTGGCACACAAAAACACAACGATAGTGAACAGCACTCAGAGAGACATGGCCCACGTCAACATGAACACAGCTGAGAGACGCTGACACACCACGGCTGGGACCCCTCTCCAAGCTGTTTGTGCAGGGCTGCCAACCTAAGTACACAGTGCAAGTTCACAGACTTAATTGTCAGACCTTATACAATGGCCGCTCTGATGGTCATTCCAGAGAAAGAGTTCAGAAATTGCTTTGAAGGATGGACTAGGCACTGGTGTTGGCCCATAGCTCCCCAGAGGGGACACTGTGGGATGACTGTGGTGAGATTCAACCGTGAGATCTGTAGCACTTTCTCAAGGGTGAGTTCTCAAGCTTAATTGCCAGACCTCATATACTTTAAATCATTTCTAGATTATTTTTAACACCTAATGTAATGAGAGCGCCATGTAAATAATTGTTATCCTATATCGTTTAGTGAATAATAAGGAAAAAAAGCCTTGCAGTACAGTTGTAAATTTTCCCAAGTATTTTTGATTTTTGGTTGGTTGAGTCCATGAGTATGGAACCCCTGGATATGGAGAAATCACTGTACTGAGAGTTTTATTGCTGGTTTTGCAATTTTGTTGTAACCACTTTATCAGTGAAAAATTTCTGTGAAAATTTCAAAGTTACTTCTACTATCTACGTGGTATTTTTGGTCAATCATACATCCCTTTGCTTTACCCAAATGATAAGCTACCCAGTTTGTTTAAGTCATGCTTTAAATACAGGGTGGCCTTAAAGCTTGTATGCAATTTGAAATAGTTTAAGTAGTAAATTAATAGTAGTAAATTGCACACAAACTTTATGTCCACTTGGTATTTCTTTTCTTCCTTTTTTTTTTAAAGATAACCTTATTTATTCATCTTTAAAATTTTAAAATCTTACAATTGTAAGTCAAATGGGATTATTTGTTTGAATTCTTTGACAATTGCTGCATAGAAGTATGTCCAGCATGCTTTAATTGTGGGAACCCATCCTCCCTGGCACATGGGCACTGTCACCATGAGCCAGGGATGGGGAGAGTCTGCTGGTGGGTGCATCGACCAGGTGGAAGGACCCCCAAAGCCATGTCCCTGCTCCTAGGGGCATATGGCTGTGCAAATCGCAGTGCCAGTCCAGGTCAGAGGCGCTGTGTCTGTGTCGCTCCTGAGAAATGACCAGCTTCGGGGAAAGCCACTAAGCTGAGATCCAACACTTTGCTTCTTTCTTGTGTCAGATGTTTTGCTTGAATTTAAAGGGTATGAAGAGCCCAATAATTGTAAATATTTGAGGGAAGTACATATGCCCCTAACAGTATGAGGTTTTAGGACAATAGACTCTTGGCAGATCTTGGGTTGGCTTATTGTTACTTCCTTGAAGGGGACAGCTTTGTCACTCACATTGGCAGCAGCGTCTTCCCTAAACTAGACTGCTGCAAAGCAGAGGAGCTTGGTCTTCCTCATCTCTGTTCCTTCCATTCCAAACACAAAGATTGGCTCATGGGGGCTGGGGGCTCAGTAATGGTCTGCTGAACCGGTCCAGACAGATCGAAGGCTGGCAGTGGGATTCAGTGGGATTCACGGCTTCCAAGGTGGATGGAGGCCCCCATCAGGTGCACCCTTCAGCGAGGGAGAACTAACTGGAGAGCTTAGCAAGCTTTTCCTGAGTGTCTGTTTCATTTAATGAGCTTCACTGAGCAGTCTGGGCCAAGGGAGCCTTTACAATGCTAGATGGCTGTGGCTCTCCCAGAAGCAGGCTCTGTGCCTGTGGGAAAGAGCAGTTCCCTGGGGAGGTAGCGTGCTGGGAGGCGGCAAGGATGAAGCCCGTCCCATCCAGATTTTCAGGAAGGTCGGAGATGTTCTCTTTGGCTCCACAGAATTCACTAGCCCTTCCTACTGTGATGAGCGGACCGCTTATGATTCACTTTTCACAGTTTCCTGTTTCTGACAAGGGGAAGGCTGGCTGAGAAGGGCAGTGGTTTTCTTGGGAGGCCCATGGGTGTTGGTGGTATTTTCTCAAGCAGATTGGAAACAGCAGGCTTCATTATAAAAGCATGAAGCAGAATTCTTCATTTCAGTGTTTCTGGCTTTAGGAAATATGTACTAAGTAACAAATAGTTGCCTGGCTTGAAAAATTGTTAGTTTCAAAGTCAACTTTGAACTCTCTTTATTGTTCAGATTAAAATTAAGAAGTCTCTGGATTAACTGTGGTTCTAACCCCAAATGTGGATTATGTTGTAACATCAGCCCAGCTGTGCCTGCTGCAGTGCTCTAATTAGAAGGAAAATGGCTGGAATAATAACTGCAAGTTCACCTTCCTTGTCTGTTTCCCTTTTGGACCCTGTAGGGACGACAGTGCCGGCCCACAGGGCCATCCTGGTGGCCCGGTGTGAAGTGATGGCGGCCATGTTTAACGGTAATTACATGGAGGCAAAGAGCGTCCTGATCCCAGTGTATGGTGTTTCCAAAGAGACGTTCCTGTCGTTTTTAGAATACCTGTACACAGACTCTTGTTGCCCAGGTGAGCAGTGTGAGTCTAGATGACATCTCACAGTTCTTTCTTTCCTTGTCACTCATTTTGGTAAGTTGCTCTCTGTGAAATCCGTCTCCTGTAATATTTACTAGAGTTGACATCATGGAATGTGCTCTGTGGCTGGAGGTGGGTCTGCAGGCCACATGCTGGGCAGGTGGAGACAGCGGTGACTCCTCAGTCAGCTCCAGTAGAAGAGCAGTACTCGGGTGTCAGTGTGAGTTCTCCGCCCCAGCTAGTGCTGTGTCTATTTCAATTCTTGCATTTGGGTCCAGGAGCTCCGTGGAGCACGGTCTCTTCCACAGAAGAGGGTTGGGCAACTTCTTTTACAGCTCTGACTTCTGGCTGAGGCTCTTTTAAGGACTTTCAATATTGTGAGACCTTTTGGTCTTTCTGGTCCAGAGAATATGATTTGGTTTTTTATTATTTTTATTGTTGTTGTTTTTTTGAGTCCTGGGTAGAGTGCAATGGCGTCACAGCTCACAGCAACCTCAACTCTTGGACTCAGGTGATACTCCTACCTCAGTCTCCTGAGTAGCTGGGACTAGGTGCCCACCACTATGCCAGTCTTGAAGCAATCCTCCCACTTCAGCCTCCCAGAGTGCTCAATTACAGGCTGAGCCACTGTGCTGAAGGCCTCTTTTTGACTCTTCCTGAAGTCAAGCATTTCCTATAACTGACTTCTCTGAAAACTTTACCTACGATGTGTAGAATGCCCAGTGGACTGTTGGATGTATTTATAAATTCACTGACCAAGGACTGTCTTTGCCTAGGACCCAATTGTCTGTGACAGCTCCTCCTTGGAATAGATCTTGTAGGTTTCCTCTAGCTGGATGGCTCTGAGAGAAGTAGCAAAACCCTGCCATTCAAGGGGCCTGGAGAGGCTGAGCCCGCTTGGGAGCATTTTCCATCAGTCTCCCCAGTTGGCCGCCAGATGGCCCCACCACAGGCACAAGTAGAGCGAGTCCTGTGCAGGGCCCAGGGTGTGGCCAGTACAGACGCAGAGGCACTCTTCAGATCCCTGCTTTAATTGTAGACCCGGAAGAGTTCTTGCATTTGTTATTGAAATAAGTTAAACAAGGCTTAAGCGCTCTCATGAAAAGTTTTAGAATTTCCAAAAAAGAACTTTTAAAAACTGAATTCTGGTCTCGAAGCTAGCAATAGAGTATTTTGGAACCAATTACAATTTTTTTTTTCTTTTGTTGCAGTTTGGGCAGGACTGGGTTCGAACCCACCACCTTTGGTATATGGGGCCGGCACCCCACGCACTGAGCCACAGGTGCTGCCCAATTACAGTCATTTTTATCAGTAAAGGCTGATATCTTTGCCTAATAAAAAGAAAGCACTGGTTCCTAGTGGAATAAGAGTTACTGTTTATTCATTATTGGCAAATTTGTACATTAAATCAAAAATTTCACCAGATTTGAAATAATAGGAAAATTTAGTTTTTCAGTTGCTAATTTTAAGTTTTATCTTGCTAATTAGAAAAAGTTTTCTCAGGAAAGCAATAATAACTATAAGACAAAGCACTTTGGAAAGTGGTAAAATTGTGGGGGAAAGTAAGTCAAAATTAATAATCAAAAAGTTAAGCCAGATACTGAAATATATGCTTTGGGAAGATTGTAGAAAGAAAGGTAATCAAGTCATGGCATTAAATATTTACTATACACAATGTTCTTGATTCCATAGCTACAAAAAATTGTAAGAATTTTAAGGAGACATAAGGAAGAGAATTACATGAAAAACCAGACTTATAAGGAAGTTCTTTTTTAAAAAACCAAATGGTGTGGTTGTTATAGGCTAGGAGAAAAGAGGAAATGGGGAGTTACTGTTTAATGGGTACAGGGTTTCAGTTTGGAAATATGAAAATGTTTTAGACCTGGATGGTGGTGATGGTTGCAAGCAGTGTGAGTGTATTTTGTGCCACTGAACTGTACACATAAAAACGGTTTCATGGCAAATTGTACTACATTTATTTTACCACAATAAAAACAAAATAGTAAACTAGCAAACTACCTGGAGGCTAAAGCCAAGAAAGAAAAGCTGCAGGGATTTAGTTTATCTAATGCAAGGTTTAGCTGAGAGTTCTGGAATTCACCTTTTCTGGAGAATCTTCTGAGTGTGAAGGCCAAGTGGATTAAATGGAGCTGGATCTCGCGTGGAATGCTGGCTCCCTGAGGCTCTCCCAACCATCCTGTCTACACTCAATGAGACTGTCAGCATGAGTTTTCATTTTTGTGGCATGGGTATTTTTTTAAGAGTCATTTAAAGAAATGGTCTTACTGTCTGCTCTCTCTCGTTTCCCTGCTCTCTTCAGCTGGCATTTTCCAGGCCATGTGTCTCCTGATCTGCGCTGAGATGTACCAGGTGTCCCGGCTGCAGCACATCTGCGAGCTGTTCATCGTCACCCAGCTGCAGAGCATGCCCAGCCGGGAGCTGGCCTCCATGAGCCTCGACATCGTCGACCTGCTCAAGAAGGCCAAGGTGGCTGGCCCTATGTGTCTAGTTGTCTGATGTTTTACAAAATATTACTAAAATGACTTTATTTTTAAATTTCTGTTAATTTTAAGATGAATTAGGCTAAAAGAAGCTACAATGCCTTCATAGCAGTTGCTGTGGCAGGTAATTTTGAAGCGTTAGGAGTGATTAGGGGTTTTGTGTCCCTTTATAAGGAAGAAAAATTAATGGAGTTTTTTTCAACTAAATAGTGGCTCTTAGCAGAGTCATTTGAGTATGGTGATATATACTGTGTCACATAAGTGTTATAGAAAATAGAATATATAGGCCAGGCATGGAGGCTCATATCTGTAATCTCAGCTCTCTGGGAGGCTAAGGCAGGTGGATTGCTTGAGCTCAGGAGTTCAAGAACAGCCTGAGCTAGAGTAAGACCTAGTCAGAAAAAACTAGCTGGGCCCCTTGGCAGGGCACCTGTAGTCCCAGCTACTTAGGAGGCTGAGGCAAGAGGATCACTTGAGCCCAAAAGTTTGAAGTTGCTATGAGCTATGATGATGCTACAGCACTCTACCCAGGATGAGAGTAAGCTCTCATTAAGCTGTCCTAAGAAAAATAAAACAGAATATGCATTGAATTTCCTCAAAAGATCACATTTTTCTAAAAGGAAAATTCCTAAATAGGTCCATTAATACTAATAAAAACAGCTGAGCTAAATTCATTTATTTCTTCATTTTTTTCATGGATGTATTTTGAAGTTCCAGTTGTATGAAGGAGACGCTGGTGTACTTCATTCATTCTTGCAAATGCTTTTTGTTGGTATATCTCACTGTATTAGGAATCTAGTTAGAAAACAATTTGAGGGTAAAAATCACTGCAGTATACACCACACTTCTTCAAAGCCTTTTCTAAGCTCAGGAGCTTTTTGTCTTTTCTGTATTGCTACCCATTCTAGGGAATAGGCCCTTACACAGATTGTAACTGTAGTTACAAAGACCCTAGATTGTGCATCTGGGCAAGGGCAAATAAATGAGGATTTCTGTGTTAAAATTGACTTCCCAACCCCCCCCCCCCATGGAGTCCCAGTAAAATATATATCTCACCGGGCATGGTGGCTCATGCCTATAATCCTAGCACTCTGAGAGGCCAAGGCAGGTGGATTGCCTGAGCTCAGGAGTTCCAGACCAGCTTGAGAAAGAGGAAGACCTCATCTCTGCTAAAAATAGAAAAAATAGCAGGGTATTGTGGCTGGCCCCCATAGTCCCAGCTACTTGGGAGGCTGAAGGAATAGAATCTTTGAGTCCAAGAGTTTAGGTTGCTGTGAGCTATGAAGATGCCACTGCACTCTACCCAAGGCACAGCGTGAGACTCTGTCTCAAAAAAAAAAAAAATTCTACCATCTCCTCATGTCCACTTTCTTTTATTCTTAGAAGCAGAAGGCATAACTCAGGTGAGGCATTCATTGTACCATCCCGTCTGCTGCCTGAGATGCCGTCTGGGCCTGTGGTGGTTACGGCACTCTTTGACATATACAGAACTTGCAGTAAGCTCAGCCCTCTAAGTCTTTTTCACAGGAATATATTTGATCCATCACTACAAACTGTCAGGACTTCTTAATATGTTATTTAGCGTACAACAGTCTGTCTGTACCTATCAACTTTGACACCCACGGTTAAAGAAGCATGACGACTTCATCCTCATTCAGGCTGTTAAAATGCAGCCACATGACATGGCAAAGGCCAGAGCTCTGTGGCAGCTGAAATCCTGCCTCCAGGCTGAGGTGAATTCATTAGTCAACACCTCCATTTCTGCGCACAGAAGGGAATTCGTTTAAAGCAGTGGTTCTCAATCTTGCTAGTACCTCCTAATGCTGCGACCCTGTAATACAGTTCCTCATGTTGTGGTGACCCCCAACCATAAAATTATTTTCATTGCTACTTCATGACTGTAATTTTGCTACTGTTATGAATTGTAATGTAAATATCTGATAATGTCTTATCAGGATGTATTTTCATTGTTACAGAGGGGTCACCACCCGCAGGTTGAGAGCTGCTGGTTTAAAGCATTCTGGGTCTTCTCGTACTGGCTCCGTAACTATTCTGACTCGAGTTCTCTTGTGATCAAGTCTAACAGTCCTGTGTATTTACTACTAGGGATAAAAGCAAATGTAAAAATTAAGAAACCATGTTCTCTTTGTGATGTATTTTACATTGAGCTTTATTTATTTATTTATTTATTATTTTATTTATTTTATTTTTTTTGCCGTTTTGTCTGGGGCCAGGCTTGGACCCGCCACCCCAGTATATGGCGCTGGCACCCTACTCCTTGAGCCACAGGTGCCACCCTTTTCATTCTTTTTAGCATTTTTGATCTGTCATTTTCATGCTGTTCTGACAAGTCTCTCATACCTTAGAAAAGGTGGCCACAAGCTGCTTCTCCCGTTCTGTGGCCCTTTCAGTAGCTTTGGTATCAGGGAGCGTCTGTGTGGCCACGCTGGTTTCCTAAGGCACCTCCCACACCACACGCACACTGGGCCCCGTCAGCACCAGTGAAGATCGCACTGCCACAAATTCTTCTTGACTTGTTTTCCTTGAGTCTTTGGTTTCTGACTTTGTAATTATTCTTATTTTCCCCCTAATTTTACAAAAAGTCTAAGATACCAGTTCATTTTTAACGTTATTGTTTGTTTCTGAAGATGTTTTTATTCACTAAAATTGAGCCTAAATTTACCAATTCTCTTTTATTCTGTTCCTAGTGGTTCCTAATTTGGCAATTATGACTCTCAGTTAATAGGACATTTTCTCCCTAAGTTCTATTTAGAGTTGCTAGTTTGAAGTTTCACTTTTTTGGACTTCTATTCAGCCACCCACCTCCCAAAACATTGGGGTTTCAGGTAGCTGCCGAGGTCTCTGGATTGTGGGATTGCTGTTGGTTGAAAAATGACCAGACACCCCAAAGTAAAGCAAGCATGAAGCCAAGTTTATTAAGGAAGAGAAAGGTAGGTTTACAGAGAAAGCAAAATACAAGTTTGCAGAGCAAGATGCATTTGCCATAGACAGCAAATGGGCCTCCATCACCAGGGAAAGTGTGCAGAGGCAGAGCTTATGGTGGCTTCTGTTATATGGCCTGGGTCAGGCCTACCTTGTGGCTCTAGAGGTCACCTTTCAACTAGAGTGCACATGTGGCCCTCTGAGCCTCTCTGAGAGCACATTGTGTGTGTATGTGTTTGTGTGTGTGGGGGGGGGGTGACCACATGGTGCTCAGTCTTCAGGCTGTTGTGGGTCACCTGTGAGACTGCCGCACCTGTTGCTAGGCGGGAGCGCTCCACAGGAGTTCTGATTGGTGAATTAATAGAGCACGCCCTCCTGCCAGGGTTAAGCAATCACTTGGAACAGAATGAGTGTGGGTAGCATCAAGACGGAAGCCTGGGGCCCTGTCCTTGTCCTCCTTCCTAGGAAAGACAACTTACTACCTAACAACTTCACCAGCCAGTTAATCCTGTCAGTCAAAATTCCCTCACCTTTTCTCTGACTTTTAGGAGGTGAAATTGTCTTCAGTAGAATTAGACTCCTAGTAGCTCTGATCCACTTTCTCCTAACTTCTCTTAATGCTCTACCAGGATTTCTATATTTCTGTTGAAGTGAAATCTTGAAGTACAGATAGGTTGTTTCCCTTAATCAGATTAATTGCTTCAGACTGAGGTGGAGTTTCCTTATATCTGCTCTCATTTGAACCCTTAAATTGGCCTGATATGGTGGCCTATAATCTCAGTGCTCTGGGAGACCAAGGTGAAAAGATGGCTTGAGGCCAGGAGTTTGGTTACAGTGAGTTGTGGTCACCCCCACTGCACTCTAGCCTGGGTGACAGAGCAAGACCCTGGGTCTAAAAGAAAAAAGAGTGAATTCATATTATTACTTATAATCCATATATTAGTATTTTGCTACCTGAGACTACAGGTTTTGAGTTTCAGGGTACTTTTCCAATGGGATTCTGGGTACTTTGTCTGCATTCTAAATGTAGCTCTTCAGTTCTCTAGCATTTTGTTTATGGTTTTTTAATCACTTTCTTTTTTTCTGTTGCTCATTCCAATTTAAATCTACTTTTGTAGGTCAGAACATATTCTTTCAAAACCTAGTTTTTATAGTGAGATCTATTCCATCTCTTGCCTAGAGGTCACGATTATGGTTAAAAATGAAATTCTGTGTTTTAAGAATGTTTTCACAGACAGCTGTTCATTTCTAAGATGTCCTTTGTTGTCCAAAGTTCCAGCCCTTAGGCAATGCCCTGCCCTTCTGGTGGGATGTCATCCGCTCTGGTGGGGGCGGGGGGGATCAGTCCTCTATTAATAGTGGTGACTTCTTTTTTTTTTTTTGAGACAGAGTCTCAAGGTGTCCCCCTGGGTAGAGTGCTGTGGCATCACAGCTCACAGCAACCTCCAACTCCTGGGCTCAAGCGAGTCTCCTGCCTCAGCCTCCCAAGTAGCTGGGACCACAGGCACCCGCCACAACGCCAGGCTATTTTTTTTTGGTTGCAGCTGTTGTCGTTTGGCAGGTTCGGGCTGGATTTGAACCCGCCACCTTAGGTGTATGTGGCTGGCGCCTTAGCCACTTGAGCCACAGGCGCCGAGCCAGTGGTGGCTTCTTAAAATAGCTGTTTGGCTAAAATAGCTAAAGGTTCTTGAGGTCACTCACATTCATCTGCTAAACCATTAAAAAGTGACGTGGGATTAGGTGAATTATAAATTCCCTCTGATTCAAAACATCAGATTTTACATAATGAAAATGGGAGGGACATATGAATTTGTATGTTAAAATCCTCTCTAACTTTTAACTTCCTAAAAAAGCAAATCCTTGGCTTATCTCCTTAAGATTTGAAATTACTTATTCAAATTACTTATTACTTATTCATCCATCACTTATTTAACATTTTTGAATGTCCATCTTAGCCAAAAGTGGAAACAACCAAGATGTCCTTCGGCAGGTTAATGGTTAACGAAATGTGGTATGTCCCTACAGCAGAATGTCATTCAGCCCTAACGGGGAATGGGATTTTGATGTGTGCTACAGAGTGGATGAACCTGGAGGACATGATGTTGAGTGAATAAGCCCCGCTCCGAAGGCCAAACCCTGCACAGTGCCACGTCCCTGAGTGCCTGGAACTGTCACATTCACAGAGACACAGAGAACCATGGTTTTCGGGCCCCTGGGGTAGGAAGAGGGTGCAAGTTACTGTTCAGTGGACACCCAGTCAGTTTGGGGTGAGGGAAAGGATCTGGAAAGAGTGATTCTGTCTGCACCACATGCCAACGTGCTTAATGCCACTGAACTGTACATTTGAAGGTGATTAAGATGGTAGATTTTATGTATGCATATTGTACCACAATAATCATAATTTTCATTTATTTTTTATTTTTTATTTTTTTGAGACAGAGTCCCAAGCTGTAGCCCAGGTGGAATGCCGCGGCATCACCACTCACAGCAACCTCCAACTCTTGGGCTTAAGTGATTCTCTTGCCTCAGCCTCCCAAGTGGCTGGGACTACAGGTGCCCACCACAACGCCTGGCTATTTTGTGGTTGTAGTTGTTACTGTTATTTGGGAGGCTCGGCTGGATTTGAACCTTCCAGCTCTGGTGTATGTGGCTGGCTCCCTTGGTGCTGAGCTATAGGTGCTGAGCCAGTAATCATAATTTTTAAAAGAGCTATACTCATGTACCAAAGTTGCCTGCCAGCCAACAGTTCAGGGTCGAGTGACATCCCTGATGGCGCCCAGGTGATGTCAGCGGCCAGGCTGCTCTACGTTTTTCCCGCACCAGCAGCTGTTTAAATTCAGAATGAAGAGATTTGAGCTGGAAATCCTGTTCAGTGTGACAGTCTCCACTGTTAAAAGCAACTATGTGGACACAATTTTGTCTTAGAAGTATTTACATGTTCAAATTACACACCCTTAGGCAAGTGATGTGCCCTCTACAAGATCATTTTTCGTTTGCTCGTCAAGCGAGGTTGTGTAGATCCTGCTCACCAGTCTGGGACGCAGATCCAAGTGTAGTCAGTGAAGTCCACAACTTACTAGAAACTTGAGTGAGATGATCAAGAACACGAAATGGCCTGTGACCCACAGGTGCAGCCAGGCATCTGGTGGCCACCAGCAGCATCAGCTTGTTACTCCCTGGGGATTCCGTCTCTCTGCTGAGTGGTGTCTGTTGAATACGTGTTGCTAATGGCTCCTCTTCCTCCCCACTGTCACAGTAGGCTGAAGGCTGCATCATAAATAGACAGAGCAAACACAGACAGGCTCTGAACTTTCCTCCAGACCATTCTCTCCAGCTAGTCCCCATGCAGGTGGTCACCACACGCAATATGGTTTCATTTTCCGTTTTTCTTACAGTTTCACCACTCTGACTGCCTTTCGACCTGGCTGCTTCATTTCATTGCCACTAACTACCTCATCTTCAGTCAGAAGCCTGAATTTCAGGATCTTTCAGGTAGATGTCAATTTCTGTTTTGAAAAGAAAACTTTATGTTCTTTGTTCTTAGATCTGAGATGTAATCTATAGAAATTATAATTTTAAAATAAGAATAGTCAATGTAATGCATTACTCTTAAAGTATGAAACGTGATAATTGAGGACACTTAACTTACAGTCACAGTGTCACATAGGCAGCTTAACCTGCACCACTCAGGAAGCTCCCTAGTGACTGTCTGATGCTCTCGTCCCTGTCTGTCCAGTGACTGTCTGATGCTCTCGTCCATGTCTGTCCGGTGACTGTCTGATGCTCTTGTCCCTGTCTGTCAAGTGACTGATGCTCTCGTCCCTGTCTGTCCAGTGACTGATGGTCTCGTCCCTGTCTGTCCAGTGACTGTCTGATGCTCTTGTCCCTGTCTGTCCGGTGACTGTCTGATGCTCTCGTCCATGTCTGTCCGGTGACTGTTTGATGCTCTCGTCCCTGTCTGTCGGGTGACTGTCTGATGCTCTCGTCCATGTCTGTCCAGTGACTGTCTGATGCTCTTGTCCATGTCTGTCCAGTGACTATTTGATGCTCTCGTCTATGTCTCAGTGTCTTTTCCTGATTTGGAGAGAGAAGGCCCTGAAGTATGTCCTCAGGTAGCATTCGGTAGTGACAAACAATGTCTTAGTTTTAGTTACCTGAGTCAGAAGAAAAATTTAAGATGTAGAGATTTAAACATTTTTTATAATGGAATTTAACTGTTAGTAACCATACAGCATACAGTCTTGGGTATCTGTTCAGTATCTACACTGGTGTCTGTTACATTACTTTGGAATGACAGTTGTTTAGGATCGTTATGAAACTTAATGAACAGAAGGTATATGTGGTGTAATGTCTATAGTACATTATAAGGATTAGAACCCAATAAAGGACAAGCTTGTTAGTGCTGCCTGAGAGTGGGAAAAAATGAAAATATAGTAGGTGTCAGAGTGGACAGTTTAGATAACAGTGGCTTGCTCATGTTATTAGCACAGACTCAAGGAAAAATTGAGCTAAAAAGGAAAGGAAAGGTGCCTAAAGGTCTTCTAGGGTTGGGCAGAGGCAAGAATGGGAGGTGGACCAAGTGGACGTCTTAGTGTGAAGTTCTTCAAGGGTGGGGGCAGAGGCAGGAGTGAGTGTGGGGGGACCAAGTGGACGTCTTGGCCTGAAGTCCTTCTAGGGTGAGGGCAAGAGTGAGTGGCAGGGGGACTGAGAGTGGATGTCTTGGCATGAGGGTCTTCTAGGATGGGGGCAGAGAGTAGGAGCGAGTGGGGAGGGCACCAAGTGGACGTGAGGATCTTCAAGGTTAGGGGCAGAGGCAGGAGTGAGTGTGGGGGGACCAAGTGAACGTCTTGGCCTGAAGTTCTTCTAGGGTAGGGACAGAAAGCACCAATGAGTAGGGGGGGAACCAAGTGGATGGCTTGTCCTGAAGGTCTTCTAGGGTGGGACCAAAGGGCAGGAGTAAGGGGGACACAGGTGGACATCTTGGCGTGAAGGTCTTCTAGGGTGGGGGCAGAGCACAGGAGTGAGTGGGGGGTAACCAAGTGGAAGTCTTGGCCTGAAGTTCTTCTAGGGTGAGGGCAGAGGGAAGCAGTGAGTGGGGAGGCATGGAGCCAAGTGGACGTCTTGGCCTGAAGTCTTTCTAGGGTGAGGGCAAGAGTGAGTGGCGGGGGGACCAAGTGGATGTCTTGGCATGAAGGTCTTCTAGGATGCGAGCAGAGGGCAGGAGTGAGTGGGGAGGGGACCAAGTGCCCATCTTGGTGGGAAGGTCCTCTAGGATGGGGGCAGAATGCAGGAGTGGGGCGGGGGGGAAGCAAGTAGACATGTTGGCCTGAAGTTCTCCTAGGGTGAGGGCAGAGGGCAAGAGTGAGTGTGTGTGTGGGGGGGGGGGGGAACCAAGTGGATGT
>NW_003852412.1:29187058-29191533 GCF_000181295.1 Otolemur garnettii
GGGGTGAGTGGAGGGTGGACAAAGTGGATGTCTTGGCCTGAAAATCTTCTAGGGTGGAACAGGGTTAGGGGTGAGTGGAGAGTGGACAAAATGGACCTCTTGGCATGAAATTCTTTTGGATGAGGAGAGATGGTAGGAGTGACTGGGGGGGAACCAAGTTGATATCTTGGCCTGGCATTCTTATAGGGTGGGGGCAGAGGCTGGAGTGAGTGGGCAGAGGACCAAGTGAACTTCTTCACGTGGAGGTTTTCTTAGGTGAGGGCAGAGGACAGAAGTGAGTAGAGGCTAGACCAAGTGGTCATCTGGGCATGAAGGTCTTCTAGGGTGCGGACAGACAACAGGAGTGAGTGGAGGGGACCAAGTTGACATCTTGGCCTGAAGTTCTTGTAGGTTGGGGGCAGAGGCAGGAGTGAGTGGTGGGGGACCCCAAGGTAATGTCTTGGCGTGAAGATCTTCTATGATGGAGGCAGAGGGCAGGAGTGAGTAGGGGGGACCAAGTGGATGTCTTGGCATGAGGGTCTTCTAGGGTGGGGGCAGAGGTCGGGGTGAGTTGGGGGGACCTGTGGATGTCTTGGCCTGAAGGGCTTCTAGGGTAGGTGGAGAGGGCAGGAGTGAGTGGCGAGGTAACCAAGTGGACGTTTGGTGTGAAGTTCTTCTAGGGTGGGGGCAGAGGCCAGAGTGAGTTGGAGGGGAACCAAGTGGATGTCTTGTCCTGAAGGTCTATTAGGGTGGGGGCAGAGGCTTGAGTGAGTGGGGAGGCAAGTGGCCCTCTTGGCATGAAGGTCTTCTAGGGTTGCAGCAGAGGCAGGAGTGAGTAGGAGGGTGGCCTATTGGCCATCTTGGTGTGAATGTCTTCCAGGGAGGGGTCAGAGGCAGTTGGGGGGAGGAAAGTGGACGTCTTGGCCTGAAGGTCATCTAGGGTAGGGTCAGAAGCAGCTGTGAGTGGGTGGGATCCAAGTGGATGTCCTGGCCTGAAGGTCTTCTATGGTGGGGCCAGAGGGCAGGAATGAGTGGCGGGGTGGGTGGGAGAAATTGGACATTTTGGCCTGAAGTTCTTCTATTGTAGGGGCATAAGGCAGAAGTGAGTGAGGAGGGGACCAAGTGCCCATCTTGGTGGGAAGGTCTTCTAGGATGGGAGCAGAGGGCAGGAGTGAGTAAGGGGGGAACCAAGTAGTCGACTTGGCCTGAAGTTCTCCTCAGGTGAGGGCAGAGGGCAGGAATGAGTGGTGGGGGACCAATTGGGCATCTTGGCCTGAAGATCTTCTAGGGTAGAGCAGAGTCAGGGGTGAGTGGGGGGTGGGAGACCAAGTAGACATCTTGGTGTGAAGTTCTTCTAGGGTGAGGACAGAGGGCAGGAGTGACTGAGAGGAGCACCAAGTTGATGTCTTGGCCTGAAGATCTTATAGGGTGAGGACAGAGGGCAAGAGGGAGTTGGGGGCGGGGGGGAACCGAGTGGCCATCATGGTGTGAAGGTCTTCTAGGGTTGGGGCAGAGGCAGGAGTGATTCTTTGGGGACCAGGTGGATGTCTTGGCCTGAAGGGCTTCTAGGTTGGGGGCAGAAGATAGGAGTGAGTGGGTGGGGGAGAACCAAGTGGACATCTTGGCTTGAATGTCTTCTAGGGTGGGGGCAGTGGCAGGAGTGAGTGCAGGGGTAGCCAAGTGGACATCTTGGCTTGAATGTCTTCTAGGGTGGGGGCAGTGGCAGGAGTGAGTGCAGGGGCAGCCAACTGGATGTCTTGGCTTGAATGTCTTCTAGGGTGGCGGCAGTGGCAGGAGTGAGTGCAGGGGCAGCCAAGTGGACATCTTGGCTTGAATGTCTTCTAGGGTGGGGGCAGTGGCAGGAGTGAGTGCAGGGGCAGCCAAGTGGATGTCTTGGCCTCTCCCCCACTTTCATTCAGAGTCTTTTGCATCTCAGAGTTCTAAGTAAAATTTTATTTTGTAAAAATGATTTTGCTGGTAAAAAGGTATAAAAACATCTTGGTTTCATTTATCTACTTGTTATACAGTTAAGGAACTGGTCAGCAAACATTGTATTTCCTATTCGGAACTTGTAGAATTCAGCTATTAATATAGTAAAGAAACATGACCATATGTGAACAAAACAACCAGTGTTTATTAACCATCTACTTTGTGCAAGAAAAAACGAAGTGAATTCTTAATGATTAGGCACACTTCTGCTTGCTGTCAATTAGAAATGACATTCTTCTTAAAGTTATTGTTTAGGAAGCCAATTAAAGACCAAGTGAACAGCATTTTGGCCTTAGAGCCACCTTCACTGTGCCACCTTAGGTCATCTTTATTCGTAAAAGAAGAGCAAGGTTTTTTTCCACTTCCTATCTTGTGTAGATGTGTGGTATATATGGAGTGCTATTGCAACCTGGGAGAAATGTGCTGTATAGCCCCTTCTGGTTATTAATTTTTATTGTATTTTATTCCTTATATATTGGGCAATAAAGTATGTTATGGCCACCTGGTGTGGTGGGAAACAGGGTTCCAGGGCGTCACAGAAGGTGGCAGGCTGAGGGGCTGAGGCCGTGTCAGCAACTGTCTTCGGCTCCTTCGATGGAAAATAGAAGGAAATCCTGAGGGTTGTCACTCTGCAGCTCCCTGTTATGGCCATTTGATGTGCCTTCCTCTTGAGCAGAGAAAAAAGTCCCTTTTAGAGAAAGAGGAATCTAATTATGTAAATCTGCAGTTACAGACTGGAAGTTTCTGTGTTAAATGTGCCAAGGGGCTTTATTTGGACCGCCTGGTATTTTCTTTTTAATGTATATGTAGTGTTGGCATTTTAAAACTCCAGATTATGGCTTCTTTTGCCAAGTTGGAAGATCTGCCCACTCAAGGCCCATCTTCCCCATGATGACCTGGAGCTCTGCAGGGGCCACCAGGTGAGGGGCAGGCCCTTCCCTGTCACCTGTTTCCTGTCTCGCTTTGCCTGGTCACTTGAAGTTGGGGAAGGTTCTTGTCGCAATTACATCACCGTTTCCTTGCAGAATTGCTTATTTTCAGTTTTAAAAGTTATCGAATTATTATTGGAGTTCTAAGAATTGTTTTCTCTTGACTGAGAATTTTTCATTTCTAGAGGTGTTTAAAAATCAGAGGCTGAAGGTTTCATGTCCATGCAGGCAGACACGCCAGGGCCCCGTTACACAGCTCAGCAGATGTGCAGTGTAGGGCGTCATGCACTGTTCTCGTGAAGACAGACCAAAATGAGCATTTAGGGGTTCATTTGTCTCACAGTTTAATTTAGCTCAGTGTTATATTATGTACTCAATATTAGGGAGCTTTTCTTCATTTGATTTTGCTGGGCTGCCAGAGCTCATCTGTAATAACTATTCTTTTTATTTTAACTGAGAGAGTAGTCTCATGTCACCTTTGCTTCGTAATGAAGCCTGGAAGTAATTTCCCTGAGTAGGTAGTTTTTTTCTTTTTATCCACACCCTGAGTGGATAAAAAAGAAGCCTGAGTAAAGACCTTAACACAGTGGTTCTCAACCTTCCTAATGCTGCGACGCTTTAATACAGTTCCTCATGTTGTGGTGACCGCCAACCATAAAATTATTTTCATTGCTACTTAATAACTGTAATTTTGCTACTGTTATGAATTGCAATGTAAACATCTGATAAGCAGGATGTATTTAGGCGATCCCTGTGAACGGGTCATTCGACCCCCACATGGGTCATGACCCACAGGTTGAGAACTGCTGCCTTAACAGAAAAGGTTAGACAGTAGATGGGGATGGGAAGCTGGCATAGCATAGGAATCCCGAGTGCCTACAGGATGGGATACTGATGAAAAACAAGCTGGTTCACCCAGCAAAAAAATTCCAAAGAGCCTTAGAAATTTGAGGAACCTAATGTTTCAGAAACCAGAATGAGGCTTGGAGCTGAAAGCCGTAGAATTAGTTCAAAGTTGATTAAAAAGCTTTTTTGCCACACACCACTCCACGCAGGCAGGGAGTTGCTTCTACATCTTCACAGGAGATAGGAGATTTGTTTCTGGAGAAATTAAACTGAAAATGTTATAGAATCATGAATCAGGGGTGAGGAGGGGCACTGACACCTGGGCGTTACATGAAAGTAACATGCTTGTATTGAAGCTTCAGCCTCCTTCCATGTTCAGGTTCTAGGATTAGAGCAGGTGGGTGTTTGCCATCATGACTCCCATATGCTGGGCATGAAACTGGAGCACCTACTCTGGCCTCAGAGCAAAGATGTCCAGGTGCTGTCACCAGGAATGGCTCACAGAACCCAGCAGACTCCTGCTCAGTCACACTGGCATGCTCCCACCAGCCAGCAAGCAAGCCCTGCTGTGCCAGGAAGGCCTCCACAGAGCCTTCCAGAGTCTTACTCTAAAATATATGTGGAAAGAAACCATTAAAGATCAACAGATATTTGAAGCAATGTCTGACATGAAAGATAAGTAACGGCTCGGCGCCTATGGCTCAACTGGCTAAGGCGCCAGCCACGTACACC
>NW_003852412.1:29191761-29206964 GCF_000181295.1 Otolemur garnettii
AAAAAAAAAAAAAAAAAAAAAAAAAAAAGAAAGATAAGTAACAAAAATGAAACAAAATAAATAAAAATAAAGAGAATGAATTTAGGGCAACAGAAAGACACAGAAATAGAAGAAAACTTACCACAAAGCCCAACTCCTGAAATTAATATCCTCAAAGAGTGAGAGACATTCTTTGTAAGATTTTAATAATGTTCTGAGCAGGACTAGAGCATTATTAAAAAGAAATAATATTCACAGAGACAAAATAGAATGATGGTTGCCAGGGCCAGGGAGACGTAGGGAATTGTTTTATGGGGAGAATTTTAGTTTTGCAAGGTGAAAAGAGTTCTGGATATTAGTCATGCAACAATGTGAAAGTGATCAGCATGACTGAACTGCACATCAAAAATCGATTGTTGTGCCCAGGAGTTCCACAAAGACCACACTGCCAAACAAGCCAAAATTACAGCAGAGGCTTTGTGCACATTAAAAATATGATAATTTAAAAAGCAATAATAAGAACTAAAAGGTGAGTAGGGCTGGGAAAAAAAGAAAAGAAGACAGGAAAGATTTTTAAAAAATAATTGAGCGAGGCACAGTGGCTCACATTTGTAATCTTCCTCCCAAACTACTAGGATCAGCTGAGGCCAGGAGTTTGAGGCCAGGCTAGACAGCATGGCAAGACCCTATTTCAACCAAAAAAAAAAAAAAAATTACTTAGACGTAGTGGGCATCCAGAATAACTATTCTTTTTATTTTAACTGAGGGAATAGTCTCAGTCCCTTCCCCAAATTCAAGCAACTTAGCAAAGCTTCCCAGCTACTTGGGAAGCTGAGGCAGGGAGAGCAGCGCAAGCCCAGGAGTTGAGATTGCCGTGAGTGATGATGATGCCCCTGCATTCCAAGGAGGGGACAGAGAGAGACCCTGTCTCAATCAACAATGGATGCCCAATCTAGGAGGCGCAGTATCTGACTAGTAGATGTTCATACTGAAAAAAAAAAAAAAAAACAAGAAGGAAGAAATTATCAACTATATAATACAGAAGTTATCCCACTATTGAAGAACCTGAGTCAGCAAGTTGGAAGGATTTGCCAAGCGCTCTGCCTAATGAATACACAGTGTATTTGTCGTTAGTATACATTGGAACACTGAATATGAATGGAAGAATCTAGACATTTCCAAGATTGAAACAAAACACAGATCACCTACCAAGGACTGTGACTCTGAATGGTAGTAGCGTTCTTAACAACTTGGAAATTCGAAAACAGTGGAGTACTATCTTCCTTAGGGAAGCTTTCATCCTAGAATTCTATACCAAACCAAATTATCAATCATGCATGAGGACAGACTAAAGATATCAAGGGCTCAAAAATACTTCTTAGACTTCCCTTTTTGGGGAAGCTAATAAAGGTGTGCTCTGTCCAAACTAGCAAATACACAAATGCAGGACCTAGAGTTCAGGGAAGGAGAGACCCGATCTCAAGGCGGCGGCAGGGTGGATCATCTCATGATGGTGGCCTGATGGGAAATAGGATTGAGAGGACATTAAAGAGTTCAGAATATTGGGCGGTGCCTGTAGCTCAAAGGAGTAGGGCGCTGGCCCCATATGCCAGAGGTGGCAAGTTCAAACCCAGCCCTGGCCAAAAACTGCAAAAAAAAAAAAAAAAAAAAAAAAGTTTGGAATATTGAGTTAGCTACAAAGAAACTAAATGGAGAAAATGAGTCACTTATCTCCAAGAAGAAAAAAAAGTTTTTTTGAAAAAGAATAGGAAAACAATCAGATGATACTTCATGAAGCAGTGGACAAGAGGTACATAATTTTATGTCACACAGTAACTTAAATCTTGATGACCAGTTTAACCAAAATGTTATTAAATGATTTTGGAAGGTTTTCAGGAAGGTGGAGGGCATTCATCAGAGTGCAGATCTCATCTGTTAAATAGAAATCAATAGTTAATATCTTAACTGGATCTGAAATAAAGTATATTCGGTTAACATTCTTTTTCTTTAAATTTTAGTGGAAGAACGCAGCTTTGTGGAGAAGCACAGATGGCCATCAAATATGTACTTGCAGCAGCTGGCCGAGTACAGGAAATATATCCACTCCCGGAAGTGTCGCTGCTCAGTCATGTGACCTGCCGCTTTCATGCACTTCACTTATTATTATTATGAAGAATGGGATACCTCTGGGTTCCAGGAAAATTCTTATGACCTAAACCAATATAGGCACTAAAAAAAAAAAAAAGTCAGCATACAGCTAAATATGTTTATTAATTCTCTTTGAAAATACTACTATTGTGGTCTTAAAAGGGAATAAAACATAACGTAGACTACAAGGCCTCACCCTAGAACATAAAGCTGTTGTACAGGTACCTTTGCCCTTTAAGGTATCCTATTATATTAGTGATATTAAGACCTTTCCCAGTTAAGATGCTAAAAGTTTTTTAAAAAATCTTGTAGGATTAATTCAATAGGTCTGTTCAATTGCTCTATTGAAGTAAGGAGCATTTAGAGTCCCTGTGTAATGAGGGACTCATTTCTCTCATTTCTGTAATGAGAAATCTAAGAGAAGACTCATCAGTCCATCGTGAGAGTTTAGGAATAGAAACTTGCCTGGGGTTTTGAAAGTGAAATGTCACTTGGTTCCCAACTGGTGACAGGGTTTGAATCATAATGGGAAAAAAAATTCTGTTTTTCATCTGAACAACCAAGTTGAGCCACCTGTTTCCTTCTGGAATTCTCACTGGCCTTCTCCGTGTGTGACTTGTGTGGCTCCACACTTGATCCAAGGTTCTGCTGTCACCGTATTGAAATTCTTAATATTTTATGTTTAAAGATGGGCCCTGTGTTTTCACTTTGCACTGGGCCCCCCATCCCCCAGATCATGCATATTTCCTGGCAGGAACTATACTATGTTTTCTTGCTCAAACAGCTTTCTCTCTGAATGCGGAAAAGAAGCATTAGTACTGAGGGAAGAGAAGGAGGCTCACTGGAGGGAAGCGCTCACATGATGGAGACTCGCTTCTGCGGGGAGGTGGACCACCCAGGGCCTCCACTCACATGATGGAGACTCGCTTCTGCGGGGAGGTGCACCACCCAGGGCCTCCACTGCCACTTTGGCTGGTGGCCAGCACAGGAAAACTGCTTTACCATACCCACAGTGCTGTACCACAGATAAACAAATACTTTCTCAGTCATTCTGTGAGACTATTGATAAGAGTGACTGGCCAGCCTGAATTTAATACACATTTATGAAGATACTCATAGGAAAACATGTCCTCTAGAGAATTTACCATTGAAAGCTTGAGACTTTTTTTTTAAATGAGTATTTACTAAGATTGAAGGTCAGTGGCTTAAATTATCTGAATTGTTTTCAAGGACCTCAAAACTGTTTGATGAGGAATAGTATGAATCTTGTCCTTCAGATTGCCAAGTAAGTTAAAGGACAGGATTTAACAGAGACGTGTTTTCTGTGTGGCGAGAATGGACAGACTGAGTTCCTCTTGCATCACGTGCATACCGGTCGTTCCTTCCGAAGCTCACAGCCTAGAGCTGCAAGAGCACGCTGCCCATTGTTAGCGTCATTTTCATCTGTCACTCAGTACTGGAATATATTTTTCTTTTAATTTCCAGTGACTTCAGAGTATACATAGTGTTTCCAACATTTCAAAGGTTTGATTGGTTGTATTTCATAGTAATAGGATCCCATACTGTTAGCCCTGGTATGTATACAACACTGTTGGGGAAAAAATTCCCTATAGATATTCCAAGAAACCCGATTTTAATCCATTTGTATCACTGAAAATTACTGGAATGCATTATATGCTTTTTGTAATTTAATCACTTGACTCAGTCAGCTATTGGCAACCATTTGATAAGGATTAGCCCTGTAAAGAATCCATACTGTAGTAAATTCCTAGAAATTCATTTACATTTAAGTTCTCAAATGCAGTGATATCCTTTTGTTCGTCATAAACATATTCTCACCCCTATATGAATTACAGCATTTGAAATTCTAAATCAATAACTTGATCTAGGAAATTGAAAAATACAAGTTGCAAAGCAAAATATTTTCTTGGAAATACTATTTCATGCTTAAACAGACTGGAGACATTCTTTAAGGGTAAGTGGGAGTTGGACTTAGAGGCTGGTGCTCAGCTGGTGTGGAGCATGTAGTTTTCATGACAAAAGTCCTTTCCCATCTGTATGAGTGATTCAAAGCTCTTCAGAGCTGGTCCAGACAGTGATCCAATAGTGTTTAAATCCATTTGGATGCAGACCAACTCTTGAGTACCTTTAAATTAACTGAATTTAAAATAACAAGAAATCTGAAAATACTTAAAACTATCTTGGAGAAATGTGCAGGGTTTGTTTCTTTTTAACTGGAAGATTCTGTCCAGCTGGTGTGTGCTCTGTGCTTTCTCTGCTTCAGTGTGTCCACCAGTGACTTTAATGTGAGAATACACTATAAGGAGGAGCTAAGCCTTTTTCTTTCTGGGCCTGATCGTCACTATATTTGATGCTTTGTACACTTCTGACTACTCATGTTCACAGTATAGAAAACTAGATTTGTGATACAGAATGTTGAGTAATGTAACTGAAATTAACCCTGTCCACGCCAGGATGGTGGTTTCGTATTGGGTAGTAACAGAAGACTGAAGAGTTGGATGAATCCGACTCCCAAGACAGCTAACCTTTTCAACTGTAATTTTGAAAACTACACTACACCGATATAGTTAATCAGACAAAAATGTCCTCAAAGGTACTTTATTTTATTTAAAGCATCTGTTTCATTCAACCTTTAATAGTTTTGCAAAGAAGGTTGTGTGTGTCTTTTAATATAGCCTGACCTAAATTTATATGTTTTTAGCTTTAGTATTTAACATTTTTTAACAAATAAACCTTGTTTTAAAGCAAATTCAATGAAGTGTCCCATGGTTATTTTACCTCAGGTGTTGAAATGCTACAGTGATTTGGGGAATACTGCCTCAAATTTCTCAAGCATGGTTCTCACACATAATTGTGGTTCTCACACATAATTTCCATTATCAGTAAAAATATTTAGAATGTTGCTGATCTTATAGATGACTTATGTGTGTGTTGAGATAAATGTATATTACCTTTAACAGCTAGTACTAGAATTTCTCCTAGCAAAATTACTGCTGTTATTTAGCAAAGGTAATTCTTTAACATAGACATGAGTCAGTTCCCTGAAGGCTTGAGTGCAGGCTGCCACACAGCCAGGTGGGGAAGAAAATCTGCTTTGCATAACAATGGGGTAAGAATTTGGAACATTTGCTCCTGGCAGGTAGCTCATGCCTGTAATCCCAGCTCTCTGGATTGCCTGGGCTCACAGGTTTGAGACCAGCCTGAGCAAAGGCAAGACCCTGTCTCTAAAAATAGCATTGCAGCTGGTGCCTGTAGTCCCAACTACCCAGGAGGCTGAGGCAAGAGAATCACTTGAGCCCAGGTGTTAGAGGTTGCTGTGAGCTATGACGCCAGATAGCAGTCACTTTACCAAGGGCAACAAAGTGAGACTTTGTCTCAATTAAAAAAAAAAAAAAAAAAAAAAACGAATTGGGAGCACCTGGGTCCCTTGAAAGAGACAGGGGAGAGAGACCAGACCACAGTGTGTGCACCTTGTCCTTTGCTGGGCACTTGGTCCAGGAAGATCTATAGAACTTTAACTCAAAATCAAAGTAATGGAAACCAAAACATTGACTTTTCTTAAAGGTTGAGCTTGGTCCCTTATCGGCGACTATGAGCCTGTCTTGTTTGTTCATATTCACACCAGACTCTGTCCCTCTCCCTACTATGCCTACATCACCATGCAGATGCTTTTGCTCTTTACACTGGCAGTACCTGTGGCTCAAAGGAGTAGAGTGCTGGCCCCATATACTGGAGGTGGCGGCCCCAGCCAAAACTGCTAAATAAAAAAAAATAGAAATGTATAGGACGCTGAAGTCCCTGGGGGCTTAGGCTCAGACATGTCATGTTTAAGCAGAACAGTTCAATAGCCAGAAAAAAAACAAAGAGGGGGTCTCATTATTTTGGGGGGTTTTTTCCTTAAATTTCAGAATATTACAGAGATAAATATGTTTTGGTTACATGAATTGCTTTGTACAATTTGAGCCTAAGTTATAAGTGTGCCGGCACCAGGATAGTGTGTGTGATACCCATTAGGTATGAATTTACCCTTCCCCCTCCCCCACTTGCTTTCCATTGAGTTTTACTACCCAGTGTGTAACGTGGGTGTCCATGTATTAGTTCCAGTTTAATAGTGAGCACATGCAGAGTTTGTTTTTCCATTCTTGTGATACTTCACTTAGCAGATGTCTCATCTCCATCCAGGTTGGTATGACAGGTGTTATTAGTTCCCGTTTCTTGTATAGCTGAGTAGCACTTCATGGTGTACATATCATTAATCTGCACACATATTGCTGGGCATTCCAGCTGATTCTACATCTTTGCAATTATAAATTGTGCTGCAGTAAACCAGTGCACATGTCTTCTTTTCCTTTGGGTAAATCCCCACTAGTGAGATTGCTGGAGGAAGTGGTAGGTCTGCTTTTCATTCTTTGATGTATCAAGGTGCTCAACTTCCCATAGAGGCTGTGCTAGTTTGCAGTCCCATCAACAGTGTGTAACTGTCCCTTTCCCTCCACATCCACACCAGCATTTATTGTTCTGGGACCTTTTTCTGATGAGAGCCATTCTCACTGGAGTTAGGTGATGTCTCATTGTGGTTTTGATTTGCATTTCCCTGATGATTAGATATTTTGAGCATATTTTATATGTTTATTGCCTATTTATCTTCTTTTGAAAAAGCTTCTGTTCATGTCTTGCCCACTTGGGGGGGGGGGTGTTTGATTTTTTCTTGCTTATTTGCTTGAGTTCCTTATAGATTCTGGTTACCAGCCCTTTGTTGGATGTGTAACATGCAAATATTTTCTCCCATTCTGTAGGTTGTCTATTCTATTGATGGTCATTGGCTGTGCAGAAGCTTTTAATTTAATCAGGTCTCATTTATTAATTTTGTGATTGTCTATGGGGTCTTCTTTGCCGAGGCTAATATCTATAAGAGATTTCTAACCTTTCTTCTACAATTTTTCTAGTTTCATGGCTAAGATTTAAGTGTGTTACCCATCGTGAATTAATTTTTGAGTGGTGACAGGTGTGAATTCCCTTTCAATCTTCTAAGTGTGGCTATCTGATTTTCCTAGAACCATTTATTGTATAGTGATTCTTTTCCCCTAGTGTGTTATGGTCTGCTTTGTCAAAGATCAGATGGCAATATTAGGATGATTTTGTATCTGGATTCTCTGTGCTGCACCATTGGTCTATGTCTCTGTTCTTGTGCCAGTATCATGCTGTTTTGGTTACTATGGCCTTGAAGTCTGCTAAAGTGATGTCTCCAGATTTGTCCTTTTTGTTAAAGCCTGTTCTGGCTATCTAGACTCTTTTCTCCTTCCATACAGAGCACAGAATTATTTTTTCTTGATCCTCAAAAAAATGACTGTTTCGTTTTTTTTTTAGACAGAGTCCCTGGGTAGAGTGCTGTGGTAGAATAGTTCACAGCAACCTCCAACTTGGGCTCAAGCAATTCTCTTGCTTCAGATTTTCTATTCTTTGTAGAAACAGAGTCTCGCTTTTCCTCAGGCTTGTCTCAAACTCATGAGCTCAAGCAATCCATCCTTCTTGGCCTCACAGAGTACTAGAATTATAGGTGTTAGCCACCACCATACCCAGCCCAAAAAATGTTTTGATATTTTAATGGAGATTGCATTGAATCTGCAGACCACTTTGGGTTGTATGGACATTTTAACAATGTTGATTCTCTGGATCCATGAGCATGATATATTTTTCCATTTGTTTGTGTCCTCTCTGATTTCCTTCCTCAGCGACTCGTAATTCTCCCTGTGGAGGTCTTTTACCTCATTAGTTAAATACTCTGTGTTTTTTTGTCTCTGTTATGAAAGGTATTGAGCCTTTGGTTTGATTCTCAGCTTGACTGTTGTTGGTGTGTAGGAATGTTGTGAATGTTGATTTTGTAACCTGAGATTCTGCAGAATTTATCAATTCCAGAAGTCTCTTGGCAGAATCTTTAGGGTTTTCTAGATATAAGATCATATTGTCAGCAAATAGCAAAGGCTTGACCTCTTCTGTCCTTATTTAGATATCCTCAATTTCCTTCTCTTGTCTGATTGCATTGGCTAGGATTTCTTAGCATTATACTGAATAGAAGTGGGGACAGTGGACAGCTATGTCTATTTCCTGAAAGAATGCTTTCAGTTTTTCCCCATTTAGATGATGTTTGCTGTGGGTTTGCCATACATGGTGTTTACTATTTTAAAGTATGTTTCATCCATGCCTATTTTATTAAGAGTTTTTTATCATTAAAGCATGCTAAATTTTGTCAAATGCTTTCTTTGCATCTATTGAGATGATCATATGGTCTCTGTTTTTGCTTCTGTTTATGTGGTGAATCTTGTTTATAGATTTACATGTATTTAACCATCTTTGCATCCCTGGAATGAATCCAACTTGGTTGTAGTAGATAATTTTCTTGACGTGCTGCTGAATTTGGTTTGTTAGAATTTTTTTGAGAATTTTTGCGTCTATGTTCATAAGGGATGTTGGTCTCTAGTTTTCTTTTGCTGTTCTGCCCTTTCCTCGCTTTGGTGTCAAAGGGGATGTTGGCTTTGTAGAACAAGTTGGAGGGGATTCATTCCTTCTTTATCTTATGAAATAATTTCTGCAGTATACGCACCAGTTCTTCTTTGTAGGTCTAGTAAAATTGGGCTGTGAACCATCTGTTTCAGGACTTTGTTGTTGTAGTTATTGGAAGGATTTTTATTGCTGCTTCAATTTTATTGCTTGATACCCTTCTGTTCAGGAGTTCCGGTTCTTCCTGAGTGAGCCTAGGGATCTTGTGATTTTCCAAGAATTTGTCCATTTTCTCAACATTTTTTAGTTTATGTGTATAGAAGTTTTTACAGTATTTAGAGATGACGTTTTTGTATTTTTCTGTATTATCAGTTGTAATATCTCCTTTTTTTGTTTCTGATTGAATTTATTAGGGCCCTTTCTTTTTCATTCTTAGTTAATCTAGCAGGGAGGTTGATTTTGTCTTTTCAAAGAACCAGCTTTTTATTTCTGTGTAATTCTTTTATTATTGATATTTTTAGTTCTGCTTTGACATTAATTATTTCTTCTGCTGAATTTAGAATTAGTTTGCTCTTCCTTTTGTAATTGCTTGAGATGATTCATTAGATTGCTGATTTATGATCTTTCTGTATTTGATGTAGGCACTTAAGGCCATGCATTTTCCCCTTAGGACTACTTTTACTGAATCCCACGGCTATTTGATAACTTGTGTTCCCTTCATCATTTAATTTGAAGAATCTTGTGATTTCCATCTTGACTTCCTCTTTGACCCAATAATTATTCAGCAATAGGTCATTTAATTTCCAGGACTTTGTGGGCAGAATTGAGTGTTTCTGTTGGAGTTGTTCCACTGTGTTCTAAGAAGATAAATGGTATAATTTCTATTTTTTTGTTTTGTGGTCTAAGATGTGATCGATCTTGGGCAATGTTCTGTGTGCTGATGAGAAGAATGTATATTGAGTAGTTTTGAGGTAAAATGTTCGATAAATGTCTGTTAAGCCCATTTGTTCTAAAGTCTTATTTAAGACACCTGTTTTGTATTTTCTGCTTGTGGTATCTGTCCCTAGCTGTTATGATGTTGCAGCTTATCATTTTGTTTAGATCAAGGAGTATTTGCTTTGTAAATCTGAGTGCACCTGTGTTAGGTACATAAATATATAGAATTGTGTTTTCTTATTGAATTGTTCCCTTTACCAGTATATAATGACTGTATTTACTTTTGGTGCTTTGAAGTCTTTGTTGTCTGGTATGAGAATGGCTACTTCATCTTTCTTTTGGTTTGACTTTGCATGGAATATTATTTTCCATCCCCACACCATTTGAATGTGTTCTTGTGGATTAGATTCATTTCCTGGAGACAGCAGATACTTGCGTTTTATTTTCTTATCCATTCAGCTAGCCTATGTTTCTTCAGAGAGGAGTTTAATCGATTCACATTTATTGAAAGAATTGATAAATGGGGGTAGATTTCTGTTCATCTGTTGAGTAGAACTTTACTGCTTTGTTTTACCTCTTTTTTTTTTTTTTTTTTTGGTAGATCTGAGTCTCATTTTATTGCCCTTGGTAGAGTGCCATGGTGTCACACAGCTCATAGCAACCTCCAACTCCTGGGCTTAGGCGATTCTCTTGCCTCAGCCTCCCAAGTAGCTGGAATTACAGGTGCCCACCACAATGCCTGGCTGTTTTTTGTTGCAGTTTGGCCGGGGCCAGGTTTGAACCCACCACCATTGTTATATAGGGCTGGCACCCTATTCACTGAGCCACAGGCACTGCCCTGTTTTACCTCTTGAGCTATTGTGGTTCTAGGCTCTGAACTTGAACATTTGGACAGTTGTACACTAGTGGGTGTGTATTGTGCTGGTCAGTATATAATGCAGATCTAAGTACATCCCACAGGGAAGGTCTCGTCTAGACAAATTCCCTCAGCATTTGCTTTTCTGAGAAAGTCTTCATTTCTCCCTCTCATAAGAAACTTAGTTTTTCAGGATATAAAATACTAGGTAGCTATTATTCTGTTTGAGAAGACTGAGGCTGGGACCCCAGTCCCTTCTGGCTTGTAAGGTCTCATTTGAGAAGTTTATAGTACTCTGATGAGTTTTCCTTTGTAAGTTATCTGATTCTTTCACCCTTCAGTTCATAAAAGTTCTTTCATGTTAACTTCGGCCAGGCTGATGACTGCCCCGGTGATTGCTTCTTAGTGATGAATGTCTCAAGAGTTTGTTGAGCTTCTAGCACTTGGATGTCCAGATTTCTAGCATAGCCTGGGAAATTTTCCTTCCCCAAATAGGTTTTCTAGCTATTGAGTATTTTCATCTTCACCCTGAGGGATGCGATTCTTATGTTAGTGCTCTATACATAATCCTGTATTTCTTTCTTTCTTTGCTTTTTTTTTTTTTTTAAGTCAGAGTCTCACCATGTCACCCTTGGTAGAGTGTCATGGTGTCACAGCTCACAGAAGCCTCCAATTCTTGGGCTTAAGTGATTCTCTTGCCTCAGCCTCCCAAAAGCTGTGACTACAGGCACCCACCACAACACCTGGCTATTTTTTGTTGTTGCAGTTGTCATTGTTGTTCAGCTGGCAAGGGTTCAAACCCACCACTCTTGGTGTATTTGGCTGGCATCATAACCACTGTGCTATGGGTACCAAGCCATAATCTTGTATTTTTTATAGCCTTTGTTTATTCTTCTTATTTCTCTGTTCTCTTTGACTTGTTGAATTCAAATGTGTTGTCTTCTAGCTCTGAGATTCTTTCTTCTGCCTGATCTAACCTATTTTCTTAAGGCTATCAACTGTGTTCTGTATTTCCTTGAATGAATTTTTCATTCAGTTCCTGCATTGTTTTTGTAGTTTCTTTGTGTTGGGTTTCTATTTTCTATTGTATTTCACTGAGCTTCCTTATACTCCACATTTGAAATTCTTTATCAGTCATTTCAATATTCTCATTTGGGTTGGTGTCCATTGATAGAGTCATTTGTTTTCTTTTGGGGATGTCCTTTCTCTCTGATTTTTCATGTTTCTGGTGTTCTTTCATTGAGTCTTTCTCATCTGGAGCAGGTGTTGCTTAAGCAATTCTCTTGTCTCAGCCTCCCAAGTAGCTGGGACTAGAGACACCTGCCACAATGTCCAGCTACTTTTGGTTGTAGTTGTCATTGTTGTTTGGCAGGCCTGGGCTGGGTTCGAACTCTCCAGCTCCAGTGTATGTGGCTGGTACCCAGCCCAGTCTTCTCATTTTTATCCCCAGTCAAAAAGTTCTGGCCGGAACAAGGAGAAGCAAGTTGGCGGCCAAGTAAGTTTCTTTGCAACTGGGTGTGGTGAGATTAGGAAGAGAAAACTCCAGGTATCTCTGACTGGCGGGATCTGCCCAGACACATCCCTTTGGGGACACAGAGAGACAGAAACTTCTGGACCCCATGAGGAAGACAAAAGTAGTGGAGAACTGGCAAGTGGTTATGTTCTGTTTGTTCTGAAGCCACCAGCAGCTAAACTACAGCAGCAGCGAGATTGTAAACAGGGAAGGCCTTAACCTGTTGGCTGTTTTATTTTTTTGGACTTGGGCACTAGGTTAAACTACCTTGGGAGAACTTGGGTGAGAGTGTGAATGATATCAAGCATTGTCTAGGGCCCCAGACTGAGCCACTGAGCCAGAACAAAGCTAATACTGTTCAGCTATGGGCCACAGGCCTACCCATTGTGAGAGAACTACCCCTGCAGGCTCCGTCCTCAGGGTCATAGAGCTAGAATCAGGCTGGGAGAACTTAGACAAGTGACTGAGCAGCCCAAAGGCAGGGACTGAGATGCTGGGGAAGAGCAGAGATTCCAGTGTTTGGCAGTAACAGGGCTGCCTTACAGCCTTTGCCCTGAGGAGCATAGTATGAGACTGGTTTTGGCGCTACTGCATGAGTAGGCAGCCCCTTCAGGAGAGATCCCAGTGACGGGTGCTTTCCTGGGAAAGCTTCTGCTTAGCCAAGGTTAACAGTTTAAACTGTCTTTTAAGTAGGCTGAGGAGAGATTTAGGCTCTCAGCCCTGCAGGATTTTAGAAATCAGCAGAGGCTTCCAGTCTCCATCTCATACAATTGTATCAGCATTGTGATTAACATCTCCTACCCCAGAAGATCACCTGTTGCCCAGACAATATTCATCAAGATATATATACTGCTTTGTTTTTGTTTTAATTTCAACAGTTCCACTCTAGATTTTTCTTTTTTTAATTTCCTTTTCTTTTTCTTTCTTTCCCCATTTTTCTAGTTTAAATATAATTTCATATTGTTGCCTTCTTTAACAATAAGAACTTTTTGCTAGTGTTTCTCCCCCTATTATTTGGTTTCTCCCCCCCTAATTTTATCCCGTAGGATTTTTGTTTGTGTGGTTTGGTTTGATTTATAATATTTTTGTCTTTCCTCTCTACTTGGTGGAGGTGGATACTGTGTCTGAACAGGCTGAAAAAGAGCTGCTGACCTCAAGGGAATCATCCAGCCCACCACCCCAGAGATTGGGGGCTTTTAAAATTGGGTCAAAATACTTACTGTACACCTATATTACTTCTGTATCCTTCTTTCTGTGCCTCTCTTCTTTTTGTCAATATTCCCTTTTATTCACCCCCCCCTTTCTTTTCTCTCTCTTTTTTAAAAATCTTTTTTCCCTTCTTGCTCTTCAATCTTCTCATCCTTCTGGTCCTGTACCAAAAGGGATCATCAAAACCTTGACCAGAGGCACAGTAAAGAGCAAGAGGAAGTGAAAGGAAAACTAGGGCAAGGAAAGAGATAAAAGAAAGCACTCATGAGGAAGAATCAGCAGAAAAATCCTAACAACGTGAAAAACCAGTCTACAGCAACCCCCTCAAGGGACCATGAGGTAGCTCTTACAGAGGATTCCACATACAAAGAAATGTTGCAAATGACAGAAAGGGAATTTGAAATACAGATGATGAAAACAATGAATGAAATTGATGAGAAAGTGGAAAATAACTAAAACAACAACATTTACAACAAGGACATTTTGGGTCAGAGTGACTGCACCGCGGAAGCTCTGAGAGGCCTGAGAGCCGCCCTCCAGATGTCCTGCTTATGCACCAGGAGGCCAGTTGCAGTGCTAGACAGTCCCGGTGGGGTTAAAATGCTTGTCTTTGATGAGACAGGGAACAATGTGAGGACCCTTTCCTTGGCAAGTATGCAAATGTAAAGGCAATCATTTAACTAAGTCAACAGGTGCTATTATTGCCTGGTATTTTTCAAAGCTCCACATCACCCCACACACACAACAATAAATGCTCTTTCATAATCCTCACAGTTTTTAATGAGTGTGGTGAGAAACGCTGATCTCATATAGGAACTTGGTGTTAGGGACTGTCAGGGAGCCCGGGCTGCCAGGGGCCTCAGGCTGGCCCTGTTCCTGGCTTGCGTCTCACTGTGCTTTTGTATATCTTCTGGTACTATTTCTGAGACTGAATAGTAGCTTAGGGAGCCTGTTGGGTGCACCAGAATATGGTTAATGGGGACCCGCACAAGGCCACTGGTCTCCAGTCAGTAGTGCTCATGGGTGCGGCCCAGGTGCCCCATTTCTGCTTAGGGTCAGGGAACAGCAAGGTCAGAGGCAGGGTAAGGCTCCCCCCTTGGGGACTTCACAGGCTGGGATTAGAGAGGGGCAAGTGTGGAAGGACAGGAGAGCTATGTGAGGCACTCCAGAAGGGCTCTGGAGGACTTTGAGGCCCTTGCTTGAAGCAGGCAGAGGAGTTTGCAGGAAGTCTGTAGGCTGGTGAGGCCTGAGGAAATCAAAGCTATTTTTGTAATTCTTTATTATTTCAACATTACCATTTCTTATGCTCTTACTCAGGGCCAGACATTTTACATATGTTATTTCCTCTGAAAGAGATTATACAACGCATAGCACAGAAAGTGGTCTGGATAGGTGGGTGAGCTGACTTCCCCACGCCAATTTCCTCCCAAGCCCATCTTCCTGTGAGACCTCAGACAGGTAAAGTCTCTCCCAGGAGTGGACTTGCTCATTGCTAATTTCTAACATCGAGCTCCTGGACGTGCCAACCTCAACCTTGGAGAGGTCAGTGATGTCACACCTGTACAGAGCCTTGCACAGTGTCAGCGCTCTGCCCCGTCACTGTCATCACAGTCACATCGTCCTAGCAATCTTATCAGCCAGGGGCTGTCAGTGTCACCATTCTAAAATGAGCACAGTGAGTGGTGACAGCATTAAGTCCGTGGAGTTAATAAGTGGCAGAGCTGAGAAGATTTCAGACCTGAGTCCAAAGTTTGCACACTCTACTGACAAGCAAACAGCCTCCTAACCATTCCAAGTACAATGTGTGACAATCTGTCTAACACAGAAATCGATGCTCTCCCTTGAAGGGACGGCTGCGTGGCTGTTTTTGTGCAAGGTGAGGAAGAGAAGTGAAGACTGAGGATATTACTGGGGACACACATTGCAAGTTACTTGCAAGGCTGGCTCCAGAGTCAAGGAGTCATCAAGGTCATCTTCCCTTTCCTGCTTTCATTCCCATCTCCCTCTCAGGAAAGTATTCCAAGGTCTAATCTGATTATTATT
>NW_003852412.1:29207158-29207888 GCF_000181295.1 Otolemur garnettii
GGGTCCGGGCTGGGGATTCGAACCTGCCACCTTAGGTGTATGTGGCTGGCGCCTTAGCCGGTTAAGCTATAGGCGCCGAGCCTGATTATTATTCTTTAAATGTTATGACTGATTAGTGCACCAACCTGTGGTTAATATTCAAGGGAAACGAAAATGGATAATAGAAAAACAGCACACGCTGCTGTGAAGTGGTTGGGAAAAGCCAACCACTTTGGTTGGTGGCTGGGTCCATTCAGCCCTGAGAGTCAGGGAGTGCAGTTTCTCTGTTAACCATCTTTAATTTTAATTCTCTATAATTCTCATAATAAGAACCCAAAGTGGAGAGATTTGCTCGCATATAGTCACACAGTTAGGAAATATCCCAACCAGGATTTGAATTCCATCCATGTGACTTCTAAACCCTAAAAATCTATCCTTGGAGCAGCAATTTCAGGAATTTGCTGTGAGAAGCTATGCAGCTTAGATGAGCATCCTCCAATTGAATTGTGTAATTGAGAAGGGTGAATCCTTAATAAAGTTATAAAAAAGAAAGGAAGGAAGGAAGAAAGAGGAAGGAAAGAAGGGAGGAGAGATGAAAGGAGAGATAAAGCACAGGCAGCTGGAAACATGTGTCTGCCTGGTCCAGCAGGCCCCGCAGGCCGGCCACACGACCTCAGCGAAGGGCAGCAGATCCGCCTGGTCCAGCAGGCCCCGTAGGCCGGCCACACGACCTCAGCGAAGGGCAGCAGAT
>NW_003852412.1:29208315-29213199 GCF_000181295.1 Otolemur garnettii
TCCGCCTGGTCCAGCAGGCCCCGTAGGCCGGCCACACGACCTCAGCGAAGGGCAGCAGATCCGCCTGGTCCAGCAGGCCCCGTAGGCCGGCCACATGAGCTCAGCGAAGGGCAGCAGAAGTGGTTAAAAATGGAAGAATTTTGTTTCTGGGCAGAGACTTCTAATGCTCCCTGGGGAGCTTCTTGTGGATGTATTACCCACCTCCCATGTAGCCAAGGGATTCCACGGTTCTTGAAGAGCGAGTATAAACACTTTTTGTGTTTATTTTTGGTAATGCTTGTTGCAGTTAACAGAGTCCTGGGCTCTGTGACTTTCAGAAAGAGTTCAGTCTTAAGGATGCCATTTTCATAGTTGCTGCTGTATTAATAAATCAGCACTAACAACTCTGGGCACAGAATTCAGACTGTGCTGCTTGACCCTAATGATGCTTGATTTGAACCAGCAGGTGAAGACTTTGATGGATTTTGTATCATTGCTGGGAACTTTGCAACTTATATCAAGGTATCAGCTGAAAGTGTGAGTGAGTTAGAGGATACTTTAATAAAAGAAATGGGAAACATTGACATGATACACTTGTCCAGCATCTGTCTTAAGCTGCTGGGGCTAATAGAACAAAATACCATTGACTGGGTACCTTATATACAAAACAAATATATTTCTCACAGTTTCAAAGGCTGGAAAGTTCAAGATCAAGGTGTTGCCAGGTTCTATGTCCAGAGAGGGCACATTTCCTGGTTTGTAAATAGTGCCTTGTCACTGTGACCTCACAAGGCGGAAAGGACAAGCTAGCCCTGTGGCATCTTCAAAAGGACACTAATCCCATTCATGAGGGCTCCATCCTTATGACCTAATCACCTCCCACAAGGCCCTATATCCTAACACCACCTTTGGGGTAGGATTTCAACACATGAACTCTGAAGGGACACAAACATTCAGACCATAGCAGTGTCCCTGGAATGAAATGGTGCTAACTACAGGGAAGAGAACTGAGAGGGCAAAGAATCAGCATTTCCAATGCTTGTGAGTCTTACATGAATTCTGAGAGGTGTTTCTTGAAGAAAGGACTCTTAGGTAACAACCTGGAAACATAAAGGGTACTTTATCACCACTTTGGAAATTCACAATGTACACTAAAATATTAAGGGCTCTGACAAGTTCCGAAGTAAAGCTGTCGGCCTAATGAAGGCTGGCAGTCTTCACAAGCCTGTGCAGGTGTCTCCTGGGTACAGTTGGCAATCTTAGCCTTTCCAGTCCTGCTGCTTCAGTGCCACTAATGTCCAGGACAAATCAACTGCTCACTTCCATTAACATGTTGCAGACAGTGATTATTTAGTCCGTTTTATGTTGCTGTAAAGGAATACCCGAGGCTGGGTAATTTATGAAGAAAAGTGGGTTATTTGGTTCAGGGCTTTGTAGACTATACAAGAAGCACAGTGCCAGCATCTGCTTCTGACCAGGGCTTCAGGGAGCTTCTAATCAAGGAAGAAGGCACAGATGTGTCCCACGGTCACAGAAAAAGCAAGAGAGGGAGGAGATGCCAGGCTCCTGTAAGCCACCAGCTCTCACATGAATTAATAAAGCCAGAACTCACTCATCTCTGGCAGGGAGGGCAACTCACCACTCACAAGGCTCTGCTTCCATGACGCAAACACCTCCCACCAGGCTCTACTTGCAACACTGGGGTCAATTTTTTTTTTTTTTTGACAGATTCTCACTCTGTGCCTTGGGTAGAGTGCTGTGACATCATAGGTCACGGCAACTCAGTCAAGCTCCTAGGGTCAAGGGATCCTCCTGCCTCAGCCTCTTGAGGAGCTGTGACTATAGGCGCTTGCCACAACATCCATCTCGTTTTTCTAATTTTAGTAGAGATGGAGTCTCACTCTTGCTCAGGCTGGTCTCAAACTCCTGAGCTCAAGCAATCCACCCACCTGGGTCTTCTAGCATGCTGGGATTACAGGCTTGAGCCACCACACCTGGCCTGGGGATCAAATTTCAACATGAGATTTGAGGGGCCAACCTCTATACCTTATCATTGATGGCACAGCACATCCAGAGGGTGCCAGAGACAGGGTTAGTGGTGCTCACTGACTGTGTGACCCTACTTCAGCCCTCCACACGGGAGGTGCTCCTCAGGGAGGACATTTCCTGACTATTCGTCCCTTTTGCCCTCTTCTTACACCTATATGCTTATGGGGTTTGATGAGGTAAAGAGCATCAGTTTGTAAAGTCTCCAGAATAAAAGGCATGTACTCTTGAAATGACCGCAAGCTGGCAGGCCAGCATGTGTGACCCTGGATTGCCCCAACTCATTTACCCATGGAAGCCCCTTCTCATGTAGCATTTATCAATGTATGTGGAACCAGTGTTCCAAGGAACCTGCCCTGGGGAACCCTGAGCTAAGAGCCAGTCTGCTCTGGAGATGTACCAAATTGTCTTTTGAGGTTGCAACTCAGTATTCAGGTGCCCCAGGACACATAGGCCCCTATAGTGGACAGCTGCATGAAAGGCTGAAGGGGAGTCAGTGTACACTGTGCTCCTGGAAGCCTGCTGGGCTCACATCCTGGCTGTGGTGAGAGACCTTAGGCAACTTATTTAACTTCCTGTGCCTCAGTTTCCCAAGCTGTAAAATGCAAAGATCGATAACAGGTTTGTAGGGCTGCTGCGAGGATCACATGCGTGAAAGCGTATTCAAACTTAGAATGTACTTGGCACCTAGGGAGCACCCCTGGTCTGGGGAGCTGGGCTCTCTAGGTTTCAGCTGCAGTAGTGTGCAGATTCTTACATTCACCTTATTTTAACCAACAGGGAAATTATATATCCTCTGTAAGATGCTTAGGAAACAGTGATTAAAATTCATTACACATTGCCTTTGGTAAGAGTTCGCCATCATTTGATGCTAACCCTCACGCTGCAGCTGTTTGTTTGATTCTGCCCTGTATTAGCTGAGAACCACCAGTATTAACCACCTTTTTGGTACAGAGTAATCGTTTCCAATATTTCTAAGCTTACAGAACCCCTTTTTCTTCTGCGTTAAAACACAGGGCAGGCCACAGACTCTTCATAAATGCTGGTGCACTTTAGCCCTCAACTTATAGAGCAGTGATGACCAAAATCTACTCGGAACACTTTCTAAAAAAGAAATTAAATATTTTGAGCAGGTAATTGCACGTACGTAGCAGTGATTCTTTAAGTGAGTTTATGTTTTATTCCAAACTGCTGCTGCCATGCAGAAAATGAACCAGGAAAAACTTATAACTGGATAAATCAATTGTTCACCTTTATTAAAATATTGAGAAAAATAGATGTCATGAAAGTGTGTGGAGGAGCACCTCTGTGTGCAGCTGTGGAAACAGGAGCACACCTGTACATTCTCCGAGGCTTCTGCAGGTTTCTCAGCTCCCAGGGGCTCCGCAGTCAAAGAGTGACCAGGAGGGTCCGGTGCTGAAGTTGGCGCTCTCCAGAGCAGGGGACTCAGCCTCACTCCCCAAGCTCCTCCTGCTCAGGGTGTGTGCAGAGCACTCTGCAGCCCTTGCTCCTTCCCTCTGGTTCCCCTGGTTAGATTAAGGACATCTGTCAGCCACTGGGCCCCCTTAACACGGGGGTGGAGGAAATGACCTCAGTGGTGATGACAGCCCCATCAGCCCCTCCCTGTGCTGTCTGCCGTGGGCTTCCTGTCTAAGGAGAACTTCCTGCCTGGGGCTGCCCACACTTTCCCTTTTGTGGGGCAGTCTGTGGCCCACTCTTTTGTCCCTCCTCCCCCCATTCTCTGGCACTCTGCAGTCACACAGCGACCCTGTTTGTGCGGCCGACCAAGGTCTTCCAGGCCCGGGCTGCTGGTTGGGGTGCCCAGCCTCAGCTCCACATGCTCTCACCGCACATGGGAGGCACATTCTGAATGTGGGGGGCAGTCCCTGTGGCCACAAGTTCCAGCTGTGCTCTTTATCTCTGGTCCTCCACTCCATTCCCAGCGTGGATCTCTTGGTTAAAAGCCAGGGCAGGTTGTTAGAGGTCTTCTCTACCCAGTTCTCAAGGATGCCTTGGAAGACTAATAATGTGAAGGAGACAAATCCCCACTTCACACACTTGGAATTTCATGTGTCAGGCATTCCAGGTTTTACAAGGAGCACAAGTGAAAAAGGAGTCAGCTGCTCAGTTCTCTTCTGATAAATCTCAGCTGGCACTGAGGCTTCAGCCTGGCCACCTGGGGGAGGGTGGGGGAAGGGACAGGGGCAGGAGGGACCAGCAGGTGCAAAACCCCAGGGCCTGTGTTGCAGAACATCCTGGGCCTTCATTGGCTCTCTGAGACCCCTTTCTTCTCTCTCCTCCCTTCACCTCTGCACAGCTCACCAGAAATGTCCCTGGGGGCTGGAAATATAAGCCTATGCATAAATATGGACCCACGTTTAAATACCACTGTGCTTAAAGGGCTCCAGCCTGAATTCCTTCTCATTAGTGAATGCAATTAAATCCTGCCCCTTCAAGCATTTAGTGTATTTAATAAAACAAGACTGGCTCAGTGCCTGCAGCTCAAGCGGCTAAGATGCCAGCCACATACACTGGAGCTGGCAGGTTTGAATCCAACCCAGGCCTGCCAAACAACAATGATAGCTATAACCAAAAATGGCCAGGTGTTGTGGTGGGCACCTGTAGTCCCAGCTACTTGAGAGGCTGAGGCAAGAGAATTGTTTGAGCCCAGGAGTTGGAGGTTGCTGTGAACTGTGATGCCATGGCACTCTACCAAGGGTGACAGCTTGAGGCTGTGTCTCAAGAAAATAATAATAATAATAGTAATAAAAAAAGGCCACTATTATTATAAGAAAAGAATTTGAAGTAAAATATCTCAGGAGCCCAGTTCTTTTTTTTCTTTTTTTTTTTTTTTTTTGA
>NW_003852412.1:29213349-29250042 GCF_000181295.1 Otolemur garnettii
TTGTTGTTTGGCGGGCCCGGGCTGGGGATTCGAACCCGCCACCTTAGGTGTATGTGGCTGGCGCCTTAGCTGCTTGAGCCACAGGCACCGAGCCAGGAGCCCAGTTCTTTAAAATATTTCCCAGGACCAGTGAATGATTACTATGGTTGCTGTAAGTTAGGGAGTGTGGCTCTCTCCTACACCCAAACACCAAGATAACGACTAACTCACTGGGGATATGATCAGAGTGTCCGGGACCACGCAGACCCATTTATCACCCCTGGCTGTTCTTTTCCCTGAAAGGCCATCACGGGACAGCCTTGAGCTGGAGGAATGGCTGTCAGGAGTCCAGCACAAGGAGCCAGGCTGGCGACAGCACAGAGAGGGCAGCTGTTAAAGTAAGATCCTCACAGGAGATGGAATCACTTGCTTTCTTAAGCAGAAAGAAAGAGCAGAGCTTTGCTATGAATTTTTTGCCTGGTTTTTTTTTTTTTTGAGACAGCGCCTCAAGCTGTCCCCCTGGGTAGAGTGCTATGGCATCACGCTCACAGCAACCTCCAACTCCTGAGCTCAAGCAAGTCTCCTGCCTCAGCCTCCCAAGTAGCTGAGATCACAGGTGTCTGCCACAGCGCCCGGCTATTTTTTGGTTGCAGCCATCATTGTTGTTTGGCGGGCCCGGGCTGGATTCGAACCTGCCACCTTAGGTGTATGTGGCTGGTACCTTAGCCACTTGAGCCATAGGCGCCGAGCCTTTTTGCCTGTTTTTTGTGGTTTTCCTCTGCCTGCTTCCATTGCTGAGGAAGGAGAAATAAATCTTAAACTTCTTAGTTATCTCGAGAAAGCAGCAGGCAGTTGCAGAGGAACTTCTCCTCCAAAGAATAGAACAGACTTTACACTGAGCTGAAATAACCTTGAAAAAACTATGTAACAGATAACAGCACCCTGGTTTCTTGAGAAATATAATCATTAACTCCTTGTACCCTCTGTTGTAATTGTAACTATGCAGCTGATACTGAGCTGAAGAAAAAAAGTATAAGAGAGTTTGGAAAAAACTGTATGTGGGGGCAGTGCCTGTGGCTCAGTGAGTAGGGCGCCGGCCCCATATACTGAGGGTGGCAGGTTCAAAGCCAGCCCCAGCCAAACTGCAACAAAAAAAATAGCCAGGCGTTGTGGTGGGCCCCTGTAGTCCCAGCTACTTGGGAGGCTGAGACAAGAGAATCTCCTAAGCCCAAGAGCCAGAGGTTGCTATGAGCTGTGATGCCATAGCACTCTACTGAGGGTGACAAAGTGAGACTCTGTCTCTAAAAAAAAAAAAAAACCTGTATGTGGCATTTTTATGCCTTCAAGCACTTGAGTTCTCCAAGACAATTAAAGGCTCCTTCCCCTATATCGTTGGTTTAAGTGTCTATCTGTTTTAATTCACCATTTTCTTGCAACATTTTTGATTCCCTGACCAGGAAGATGATCAGGTAGATGGGACCGAGAGACTATGGGGTCTTCCCCACGCCATGGGTAGCATCCCTTGCGGGTACTCCCTGGCACCCTGACTGATGCCATTCCTAAGAATGCTCCCATGCAGATTACACGGAGGCTGGGAGGTCCCACAGTGTCCCCTGTGGCAGTTCACCAACAGAGGAATGAACATACAGGGGAAATGCACATCTGGACTTAGGTTAAGGAGACTTGGATTTAAAAAAGGGTGTAATACTAGGCAAGCCCACTCGAGAGAGTGGAAGAGGAGCTTGATCACCTCCTTGAGGCAGGAGCCTCGGTAAAAACTGGAAAAGGAATTGACCTCCATGAGGCAGGGGGCCTCAATAAGAGGGGTTAAAGGAAACAGGGGGAGGCACAGGGCCTCAACAAAAGTAAAAGGGATTAAGAGGAATTGTTTAGCTTCTGTGAATAAGTGGTATGTGAAGAGTGAGCCACTGTATAGCTCCATGACTGGTCACAGTTACAGAGCTCCATTGGGCCCTAGCCTGTAGTTCCATGGAGACATCATAAGGCATAACGGTGACTTGCTGTGCAGTGGCAACCAGGCTTGGGGTTTGTACGGGTGCCATTTAGCTAAGATGCTCCTTAGAGCCTTGCAAGAGGTGCGGCCAGGTGGGCGCCCAAGAGATCTTCAACGCCCCCCCCACCCCTTGATTGGGATGGGTCCTGCTATATAAGGAAACTCCCCTGGGTTAATGGTTCAGAATTTTTAAAAAAAAGGCTTTGTAGGGGACTATGGTGTTTCTATGACCCCTAAAAGGTTGAGAAAGCTTTGTGAGCTAGACTGGCTGTCAAAGGGAGTTTAGATGTAGGTCTAGTAAAGGAAGTATAGAGTCATGACCGGTAAGCGGGGACACAGAGACACCTGGCTGACACTAGTGTTAGAGTCACCCCCGTGGCTGGGAGGACAGCCTAAAGATAAACTAAGGGTAAAAGACCTGGTGACAACTAAGATAAACTAAGATAACACCTGACTGGACTTTATTTGTGGATGGTAGCAGATTTATAGATGCCTTTGGTCATCCAAAGCCAGGATATGCACTAGTTATGGACAGTGAAGTAACAGAAGCTCACGGACTCCTGCCTGGGACATCTGCTCGAAAGACAGAAATTATAGCACTCACTGGGCTCTGGAATTAAATGAAGATAAGACAGTCAGCATTTATACTGATTCCAAGTATGATTTTTTAACCCTGCATGTGCATGGGGCACTGTATAGAAAAAAGGACTGTTAAACTCAACCCGAAAATAAATTATCACCAAGAGACATTAAACTTATTGGAAGCTGTGCAGAAACCTAGCAAGATAACAGTAATGCATTGCAAAGGACACCAAAATGGGCAAAGACATGTTATTTTAAGGAATACTAAAACTGATGCAGAAGCACACCGGGTAGCGGCCAGCTAAGTGTATTTGCAGCCCTACTACCTTGGGGCCCAGATGTAACACCAGTACACAGTAAAAATAAATTGGAGTTGTTAGCACAGGAGCAAGCATTTGCCATAGAGGATGGTTGGGTGCGTCTACCAGATGGAAGAAGAGTTATACCAGAATTACTGGGAACTGCTGTAGTACAGCCTGTGCAGGAGTCCACCCATCTTGGACACTCCACTCTGCAACAACTACTAGGAAAGAATTTCTATATAAAACATCTAGCAAGCCTGGCAAAAACAGTAAGTCAAAGACTTGTTGCCCGCAGCCAATTTAATGCAAACTAGGCCCCGTCTGCCACCAGGTATTCAAAGTGTAAGAACTACATTTTTTGAAAACATGCAAGTGAACTGTACTGAAATGCCTCCAAGCAGAAAAAAAAAGTAAGTATCTGCTGGTATAACTCAGGATGGCTCAAAGCTTTTCCCACTGGAAAAAGCCAAAGAAGTCACACATTTTCTACTTAGAGAAATCACCCCTAAGTTTGCCCTGCCTCTTTACATAGGCTCTGACAATGGACCTGCTTTTGTGGCTGCATCTCTGAAGTAGAAGGTAAAATACAACCCCCCTGCATACTCTACAACTTCTCTGCCTTTGGGAGGTCAAGTCTAACTGCTCTACCCCATTGGACAGAATCTTAAGGTTACGTTAAACATCTAACTCCTTTAATACCACAGGCTTTTAGAGAAAAGCTTGCCTGAGACTTTGTATATCATCTTCTTTTTCCTTTTTTCTGAGTTTTAAGTTAAAATGGAAAGAACCAGTAAGTAGAAAAGAAAGGTATGGGTAGAAAGACACAAATATAAGGATGTACTTTTGATAAGGAAGGATATAAGAAAGGAGAATAATATTGTACAGGAAAGACTCTTATATGAAAACTTTTTGTCTTAAAGTAACAGGTAGTTTTAAGAAAGAAAACCTAAGACAAAAACAAGAAATTTTAAAATGTTGAAAGATGATGCGTGTTAAGTCATGAAGGTTTGTGAACAAGAATTTAAAAAGAATTTTGTATGTGATTAAATTGATTATAATAAAAAGGAAATCTCAAGTTAAAACAGTAAAGTTGTCTGTTCTTAGTTTATAAGGCTTATGTTTAAAGCGTCTTAGATTTCTGTTCTTGTACATGTTTACAGTAATGAAAAAAATACATCGAAAGTCAGAACTCAAAAGAGTCAATTTACTATTACAGAGTTAATACAAAGTTTGTTAAACTGTTTTTCTGTCCTTTTGCCTGCTAAAAACTGTGGTTGTTATGTTAAGAATAGCTTTCAGATAAGGTACCAAAACTCAGCAGAAGACCCATTGCTCATTTGGAACTAAAGAGTAAAAAAAAAAAAGAGTCCTCTTTACTTTTTGAAACAGCAGCTGCTTTTCTTTCTTAATTGACATAGCTCTGTCTGGTTCTTACAGTAACTGGACATATTCTTGTTTTTTTGAGACAGACTCTCACTCTTGATATCACAGCTCACAGCAACCTCAAACTCTTGGGCTTAAGCAATTCTCTTGCCTCAGCCTCCCAGGTAGCTGGGACTACAGGCACCTGCCATGATGCCCAGCTATATATATATATATTTTTTGGTTGTACTTGTCATTGTTTGGCAGGCCTGGGCCCCACCAGCTCTGGTGTATGTGACTGGTGTCCTAGCCACTGAGCTACAGGCACTAAGCCACTGGACATATTCTTAACAAACAACTGCTACCTTGTTGGAAATTGACTGGAAACAGCATGCTGCCTATAGGCCACAGAGTTCAGGGGAAGTTGAAAACTTCAGGGGATCTAGGCTTTACCATTAGGATTGTTTAAAATCAGATGTGCTCCTATTAAAAGAACAAGGTACTCACCCTATAAAATACTATGTCATAGGCCCCCTCCCACTTTAAGAAATTTACCAAGGACCTGAGAGAACTGGGAGAAACAGAAGTTACTAACTTACTAACTAATTAATATCACTGGGAAAAATAATGAAAAAGGACTTCAGAATGGGTGAATGATAGATGTCCTGTTAGTTTCTCTCGCCCAGTCCGTCCCAAATTTCTAGGTAAGCAGGTGTAGATAAAAGCCTGAAGCCTGTGCCTGCAGAAACCACAGTGGCAAGCCCTCTATTTGGTGATCCTGTCCTCACCAACAGCAGTGAAGGTGGATGGCATTCCTGCCTGGACACATTGCTCACATGTGAAATCAGCCCAGTGATGAGGAGTGGACAGTCCAACGACACCCAGAGCATCCCCACCATCTCCCCCTGAGGAAACAGACTACAGCCCCACCCAGGTCACATACCAGGAGCTGACTGGTCTATGCCCGGTAGAAGCTTGAGGATGAGCAGCAGTGGCGTGGGACTGGTTCTTTGCTTTGGACTTTTTCACCTTCTTTAGTCTTAGGTGTAAGACGTGGTGAAGGTTGTGAAAAATACATCCAAGAGGTAACCCAAACTAGACAAACCATCAAAACTGTGTTACTGGTTTACTCTTATTATGATTGTACCGAAAAGACTGAAGGAACTTGCATAGATGATAACCCCCAATATCAGGTGTGTGTGCCCCTCCGGGGGCCTGCTGTTTGCTCCAATACTTTGGAACCCCTAGAGCAGACTAAATTTGCCATGTGGTATACTGATATCCCTAGAAAGACAATAACCTGAGTTATAACAGAAGGAATACCTGAGCAAATCTTACTAACCTTTGATGGATACCAGATTTTTAATAACATAATGTTTGAGGGAGCATGTACCAATCCATCTTAAGAAAGACAATACACTAAAGAGATAAGCACACATCCCACAGTCAGGCACCTGTGCAGGATGTGTGCACTGGCCTGTATAATGTGGGCCACGTGGATTAATCCCAATGACAGTGATCCAGCACATTTAATAAAAGGGAAAACTCCTTCCCCTTGAACCCCTGGAAATTGTTACCCATTAGATGGTAAGCCTCCTTCCCCTGGTTGTAACAGGAGAACTGTAATCCACTGATACTAAATATAACCAACCCTTCTCACCCTAGACGAGCAAAAGGAGAAAGCCTTATGTTAGGAATGAATGTACCTGGAAGAGACCCATGCACATGGAAGGTGTAACAGTTAAAGGGAAAATAACCAAAGGCAACTCAAGCCTAGGTACCAGGCTTTCCGTGATGAGTTACGACAATGATATCATTGAGCTATGAACACTTTGCCTGCGCTCTCTTTTATCACAATTGCTCAGTCTTTCTTTTCTTTCTTTTTTATTTTTTAGAGACAGAGGGGGGACCAATAAGGAATAAACTGAGACCCCATTCCTGATCAATGCTAAACCCCTATAGATTTATAAGATTTACAAGATAAATCTAGGCTCGGCGCCTGTGGCTTAAGTGGCTAAGGCGCCAGCCACATACACCTAAGGTGGTGGGTTTGAATCCAGCCCGGACCTGCCAAACAACAATGACAGCTGCAACCAAAAAATAGCCAGATGTTGTGGTGGGCACCTATGTTCCCAGCTACTTGGGAGGCGGAGGCAGGAGACTTGTTTGAGCCCAGGAGTTGGAGGTTGCTTTGAGCTGTGATTCCACAGCACTCTACCCAGGGGGACAGCTAGAGGCTCTGTCTCAAAAAAAAAAAAAAAACAAGATAAATCTAAACTTTTTTTGAGGCAGTATTTTACTATGTCACCCTCGGTAGAGTGCTGTGACATCACAGCTCACAACAACCTCCAGCTCTTGGGCTTAAGTGATTTTCTTGCCTCAGCTTCCCAAGTAGCTGGGATTACAGGCACCCGCCACAACGCCTGGCTATTTTTTGGTTGTAGTTGGCATGGTTGTTTGGCAGGCCTGGACTGGATTTGAACCTGCCAGCTCTGGTGTATGTGGCTGGCACCCTAGCTGCAGAGCTACAGGCGCCCAGCCAATCTTAAACTTCTTAATAAGGCAGCTGCAAAAGAACTCCTCCTCCCCAAATAAGAACAAGCTTTACACAGAGCTGAAAGAACCTTGAAAAAAACTATGTAACAGATAACAGCACCCTGGATTCTTGAGAAATATAATCATTAACTCTTTGTACCCTCTGTTGTAATTGTAACTATGCAGCTGATACTGAGCTGAAGAAAAAAAATATAAAAGAGTTTGAAAACAACTGTTTCCCCAGAACTCAGCATTTTATGCCTTGAGGCACCTGAATTCTTGCTGGCAATTAAAGATTCCATCCTCTATATCAGGGTCCCCAAACTTTTTAAACAGGGGGCCAGTTCACTGTCCCTCAGACTATTGGAGGGCTGGACTGTGGGCTCCGGGACGAGTCAGCTGCTAAGCAGGACAGGCAGCAGCAGCAAAAACACCCAGCGGCCTGGATGAATGTCCTAGGTGGGCTGCATGTGGCCCATGGGCCATAGTTTGAGGACACCTGCTCTATATTGTCGGTGTAAATGTTTGTCAGTTTTAATTTGCTGTTTTCTTGCAACAATGCCAGCCTCTCAGCACTCTGTGGAGGATGGTCCTTTTTATCCTTGCATGTCACACAGAATTACTCAGCAGAAAATGGGAGATTATATGAGAGTCCACACACTGGTTGGGATCTGCCAAGTTCCTTTCCCCTGTTTGGCAGCCAGAACACTGGCGATGGGCCTAATGCCCCAGCTGTGCATCTGGAGAGGCCAAATGGCTCAGAAGAAAAGATTGGTCCAGGAGCTGACAGTTGGGGATCTTCCAGTGAAATGGCCAGATCCACAGCTGATCACTCATGACCATTTTTTAATTCATCTGTTTGCACACTTGACTGGGATTTCAGTGCCTACTATGTGCCAAGCAGTCTTCCCATTGCTGCAGACACAACAATAAATACAATGATGCTGATGGCTGCCCTCGAGGGCTCACTTGTAGTGATGAAGACAGACAGAAAAGGAAGTAAATAAATAAATTATGCAATATGTTAGACATTCTATGGAGAAAAACAAGTCCAAAGAGGGCTAGGAAATGCTAGGTGAGAATGGATGGGTGGGTGCTGCATTTTCGACAGGGTTGGGGGGTCTCTTGCCAAGAAGGTGACGTTGGAACACAGTCTGTGCAGTGAGGCACCTGTCACAAGCCCAGTCCACACACAGACCTGCCAGCCAGTTTTTTTAGTGCCTCATTCTTAAATGTTTGCAGACACACGGATCTCCAACCTTTGAGGAAGCCTCTTGAATATAAAACAGGTACAGACGACAGGGGCTGAAAGGAAAAGAATGAAGGAAAGACACACAGTGCTGATTTCCTTTCTGTGTCCTTTCTCCCCCTTCCTTTTGGTGCAGATCTCCTGAGTTTCAGCTGGGCAAGAGGCTTCCCAGCTGGGTGCCCCTTTGCCTTCCCTGTGGTGAGGGAAGGCCCTGAGTTCTGGCCAATGGGCTGTGAGCAGAAGGGCCGCACACAACTCCGGGGTCAGTCACAAGAGCAAAAGTCACCTGCCTGCTTCTGGACTGTCATGAGAGGGGAAGAAGCTTCTATCCTGTTTTTATGTCTTTTGTTATGGCAGCTTAGCTTGTATCCTAGGACGTGTGGGTCACAGGAGATAAACATAGGAGACAGGGGCCCCAGAATGACAGAGGTGAGCCCAGGGACAGAGCCAGTCTAGATCGGGGGAGTGTAATTCTCTACTTTGGAGACTCTCGTTTTTTTTTTTTTTTTTTTTTTGGCTGGAGGACAGAAAGCCCAATGATCATGAAGCGTCTCTTTATCTGCATTAGCTCTCCTTGTGCTGGTGAAGCTCCTGCTCTCCCTGTCTCACCCCTGGCCAGCTGAGGGCTGCGTGCTGACCTGCCAGCTGGAGGTGGCCATGCTGACTGAAGCAGGACAGACACAGATCAGCATCCCACTGGTCGTGTTTCTGGGGGACACCCAGTGCCTGGTTCATGCAGGAGCCTTCCTGGTTGTGGGGTGCCCTGCCTTTCCAAGGACTCATGTAGGAGAAGCCCTGGCTTCCCCAGAAGAGGCTCTGGAAAACTCCCAGGGATGCTGAAGCTGGCCTGTGACTTGGAGTCCAGCCCCTCAGCTCTTGGGAGCATTCACATAGTTGGGACAGCATTGCCCTTTCCTCACACAGCTAGCACGGTGCTGTCTACTGCTTTTCAAAAGTAAAGTGCATTGGGTGGCACCTGTGGCTCAGTGGGTGGGGTGCTGGCCCCATATACCAAGGGTGGTGGGTTCGAATCCGGCCCTGGCCAAACCGCAACAAAAAATAGCTGGGTGTTGTGGCGGGTGCCTGTAGTCACAGCTACTCGGGAGGCTGAGGCAAGAGAATCACCTACTCCCCGGAGTTGGAGGTTGCTGTGAGCTGTGACATCATGGCACTCTACCAAGGGTGATAAAGTAAGACTCTGTCTCTAAAAAAATAATAAAAATAAAAAAGCAAAGTACATTGCTTGGGGATATTATAAAGCAAATATATAGAGAGACATTTGAGAATAATTACAACAAAAATGAACCAGCAGTTATTTTGGTAGAGGGAGGTCATCTTGGGGAAGGGTGGGTGCTTGCTCAGTACCTTAGAAATGCCTGTCCATACAAGCTTTATTTCTTTTTTTTTTTGAGACAGAGCCTCAAGCTGTCCCCCTGGGTAGAGTGCCGTGGCATTACAGCTCACAGCAACCTCCAACTCCTGGGCTCAAGCGAGTCTCTTGCCTCAGCCTTCCAAGTAGCTGGGACCACAGGCGCCCGCCACAACGCCCGGCTATTTTTTGGTTGCAGCTGTCATTGTTGTTTGGCGGGTCCAGGCTGGGGATTCGAACCCGCCACCTTAGGTGTACGTAGCTGGCGCCTTAGCTGGCTGAGCTATAGGCACCGAGCCACAAGCTTTATTTCTTAACCTAGGAGGTACATATGTGAGTGTTAAATAGAATTATATATTCTTTCACATGTCCAACACATTTAAAATTTTAAATAGGCTTAAATGGCCATGTAACTAATACATGTGTGACCAGGACAGGGGTTTGCAAGAGGTGGGCAGGGACTGACAGGTTTGGCTTTTTAAATAATATGCATGCATTGCCTTGATAAAGTCTGTTTTTTTCTTTTTTTCTTTTTTTTGAGACAGAGTCTCACTATGTTGTCCTTGGTAGAGTGCTATGGTGTCATAGCTCATAGCAACTTCAAACTCTTGGGCTTAAACAATTTTCTTGCCTTAGCCTCCCAGGGACTACTGGTGCCCACCACAAAGCACAGCTATTTTTGTTGCAGTTGTCATTTTTGTTTGGCAATCCCAGGCAGGGTTTGAACCACCAGCCTTGATGCATGTGGCTGGCACCATAACTACTGTGCTACAGGCACCAAGTGGTTTTTTTTTTTTTTGAGACAAACTAACTCTGTTGCCCTGGTTAGTGCCATGGCATCATAGCTCACAGCAACCTCAAATTACTGGCAATCCTCTTGTCTCAGCCTCCCAAGTAGCTGAGACTATAGGCACCTGCCATAACGCCCAAGTAGTTACTCTATTTTTAGTAGAGATGGGAGTCTCACTCTTGCTTAGGCTGGTCTGGAACTCCTGACCTCAAGCAATCCATCCGCCTCGGCCTGAGTGCTGAGATTACAGGCATGAACCACTATGCCCAGCTGATCAAGGAGACTTTCTATGCCAGAAACTGGATATACAGTGATAGTTAAGCCTAGGTTCTTGCCTTTGGGAAATGGAAAGATAGAATATGAAACAAAAAAGGCTTATTGAACCCTAAACATTATCAGGTAGGTGAATGCAGGCATACTTCAGCTATTCAACGTGAAATTTTAAAGATACATGAACCACTTGTACTCAGTGATGTGACGGCAGCACATGTCTTTAGGATGCAGGGAGAGGCGTGAATACGGCTGTAACTATTCCTTAGTTATTCCTGACAGGAATTCACGTCTGTCCCTGCATCCTACAGACACATCCTTATTCCTGGAGGTGTTGAGAACATAAAGAACTGGACTAAAATCTTTGTGTCGTCTATTGGTACTTTATTAGGAATTGACAATTTTCACTAGAGACTGCTAAAGGAAAAGAACTTACTCTTTCAGCTTTAGAACAAACTTCCTGAAAAGTAATTACAGGGCAGGGAAAGGGCAGGGAGAAGACTCGTCAGGACAGTGTCTTCCACATTTGCTCTACACAGACCTACTGGGAGGGGCGGCTGCAAGTTTTCCATGATAACGGCCTACACCTTCTGTTTGCATCTTGCTGGTGATCTAAATTAGCACATGGTGGCTCAGGGTCACCTGCCTGGATAACTACCTTCCACCAACGGTGGCCCTGTGACCGCAGCCCTTGTGCTGGCACCTCTGGCCCCGAGGTACCAGTGAAACCCAACCCTGCTTCACTCTGCATGGCCTCACACGTGGTCCCAGACCTTTCCCACAACAGCGGGGCGTTTCCTCAGAACTTTGAGAGGGCCAGGTCTCGAACACTGGTTCAGGGCCTTAATTCTCAAGGTGGGTGGAGGGACGCATGTAGTTTGAAAGAACAAATTCAAAATAACTCCCTCCCCAATTTCATAACACAGACTCCATAAAGTCAAGCTCAGCAAAATAGTTCCAGCTGATGGGCAGTGGCAGAAATCCAAGTGCAGGTCTGTGCCGGGCAGGTCTGGACAAAGGTGTCTGAGAAACACTGTCTAACAGGGGGAGGTTCACCAGCACGCAGGACAGCAAGAAACACATGCCAAGGAGAAAGAACAAAGCTTGGGTCAGCGAGTGAATCTTGGGCCAGGAATTGTTGCCATCTCCTGGAACCCAAAGGACCAAAGCAGAAGAAAACCAAGATGGCCCGTCAACCTTTTTGGCCCTGTGGTTAGGGGCAGGTTGGTCCACTTTTTAATACTGAGCCAAAAAAAAGAAAAAAGCTGTTTGTGTCAGATCCCATCCGTCAGAAGTGCTGCCATCCTCTGTGATGCTGTTCAGCTCTGGAGGGGGATGTCAGCTGGGTCCTGCTCTGCCGGGGGGCGGGGGGAGGAATAAAGAATGGGATCTTTTTACACTTATCTGCATTACCAGCACAATGCTCCTGCCATTTAAACACACTCTGTTATGGATGACCTTGTGCCAGAAATAGTCCCAGACTGCTGATGGAGGAGAGCAAGGCAGACAGGGAAACTTCCTGGGTACAGGGGACTCCAACAGAGACCATCGGGGAAATGGTATTTTCCATCTGCTTCCATTCTTAATTAAGCCCAAATTACTAAATGTGTTCTAGAATAGGAAACATTTGGTACCATTGTTAACTGGTTTTTGAGTACTTTAAAGCTAACCCAAACAGACATAGGGTTCACCTGCTGTGATGAGGTTGCAGAATTGTGATTAGAAGATTTATAACATTGACTATTTTATTTCAGGAGACACAGTTGTATTTTTCCCAGATTTCCCCCCCCTTCTATTGTCATTCTGAGTAACTATCACAAATTAGTATACTCATTGCCCAAAGGATAAGTTATTTATTAGTGGGCAATAAATGCCAGGGAGCATTTTGGTTAAAGAACCATTAATTTTTCTCTTGAGTAAAGAAACATTTGAATCTGTCTGTGTCCAAATCAATGAAATTGGCCTATTTAGAAACTACTTAGCACCAACACAGTGCTGGGAGGCAGAGGACTTGTTAGAGGCCTGAAGCATCCTGGTTCCTTTCCAAAAAGTTCACCACCCTATAGTTTTCCACTGAGCCAAAGGTCTCCTTTAGATTCCTGACCATAGAAAACTTCATTTTGGTGCTTGACAAGACAGTCAGATTGAGTTGATCTGCTTTATGAATACAGGTAAAGCAAAAAACACTTCCATTTCACATTTCATTTAGGTTAGAATAAATGCAAATTGCCTCCCATGGCCCGTGTGCTCTGGCTTCTGCCCACATTGCTCAGGGTGTTTCCTTCCCACTGCATTTCCCTCATTTTCTTCAGAGCCTTTGCCCTTCACACTCCCTCTGCCTGAAAAGTCCTTCTGTTTCATCTTTATGTAACTGTCATCTTCGGGTCAAACAGATCTCGGCGCAGCCCGCCCCTTCTTACTATATTAGCTAAGTTTGTTGCCCACCTCCTCACACGTTCTAACACACTGTTCTTTCGGTTTCAGGAATGAGTCACTTGTTTATCCTTCTGCTTTTCTAAAATACAAGTCCCATGCTATCTTGTTTACATTCCCAGTGCCTAGTACAGTGTCTGGCACAAAGTGAATGCAAAATAAATATTCACTAAATGAAGGATCAGCCAAAGGATTTCTTCCATTGACATAATTGATCCACTTGTCAAAGGTGAAATTCGTAAGTAATTAATGTCACAGTTTCTCAACTCACCCCATCAAGATGCCACCCTGCAGTATAAGAACCCCTGGCAGGAGAATGCCACCACCCCGGTGCTGCGGCCCAGCATTTCACCAGCCACTCACCTGTGATTACTGCAGAGCTCATCTGCCTGAGTCGAGACCCCAGCTCCCCACCTCGTATCACCAGCCACTCACCTGTGATTACTACAGAGCTCATCTGCCTGAGTCGAGACCCCAGCTCCCCACCTCCTATCATTGGCCTCTCACCTGTGATTACTGCAGAGCTCCAATCTGCCTGAGTCGAGGCACCAGCTCCCCACTTTCTTGCATGGTTATGAGGTCACTGCATCCACCTATACATTCTTTACCAATGAAGACTCGGGGCACCTAAAAAAACAAAAAACCCAGGACACTTAAGGAATTTACCTACTAGTGGATTAGAAAGAATATTTTTATCCTTCCTCTGTTTCCCATGATTCCAACCTTTTAAAATCCCTTTACAACTTCCTCATATCTATTTTTACAGGACAGAACTTTCTTACTGTTATATCTTAATAACATGCTTAGTAATATTATTAAACATAACATGGTAACATTATTAAACATTAACATGGGTAAGGCAGGATATTTTTCAAATCGAGGATGCTGTGCATGAGACTATACAACTTGTCAAGGATATTTTAAAATTTCGCTCTATAGAAACATTTTTCAGGGAGAGATTTTGACTGGCTGCAGTCAGACCACCCTGATTGGAATCTGGTTTCTCTGAAACTGGGACTACACCTGAGATTGTAAACTGCCACAGCCATCAGGAAGGAATTCATGTCTAAATGTAGCTGGAAAAGTATTTGCATTAGGTCTCTGTCCCTGTTTTATTAAATCCAGCCTTCTCTGTTAAAACTCAGGTAAGCTCTGTTCTCAGCTATGGGGTCTAGAGCCAGACAAAATTGTTTGGGCTTTCTCATGCATGATGCTGCCCGAAGTCACTGTTTCTGTTAGATAACCACGACCATACAGAGATGCCATGCTTCCTGGACTGCTGCTTGGCACCTGCCCCTGTTGCCCCCCTCCCCCAAAGATGGACAAGGCCTCCCACTTGTGCAGACTTGCAGCTCCCCAGCCTCCGTGAGCCGAATACAGACAAAGTACACCTGCCCTCAGTGCCCAAGGTGTGCCTGGTCTGTCCAGTCAGAACACTCGCATTACTGATGGCAACGAGGACGGGACTGGTTCCCAACTGGTATGAGGCGCCAGGATCTAGGGCCATGGGCGGTGCTCAGTGGGAGTCTACTGTCCCTCTGCAGGCCCCACCAGGAGGGGCCTGACACCTGGGCCGGATGCCACTGCTGGTCAAAAGAGCCCTCCACACAGTAGGGAGAAGAAACGTGCCCCTGCAGCTGGGAGGGCTGGGCTGGGTGTTTCTCACAGCTCTGGGAGCAGAGACCGAGGCGAGGCGGGGCGGCCCTGGAGCTCCAGGACCCGCTGGAGGCTGAGCATGCAGAGCGGGAGGGAGCGATGGCGCAGACTCCAGGAAACCAGCTGGCCCCTTAGGGGAGCTGCGGGCGGAGGGCGGAGGGGCGGAGGGGGCAGCTCCTCGGAAGCTAAGGTGAACCCTGTTTTAGGGCACGGAGGTGCAACAGCTGCGGCCACTGGAAAACCTGGATCACCACCTGGAGTTAAAGACAGTAATAAAATCCCCGGTACAGATGCTCGCTTTGAATAAGCGCCCCGCGAACTGTGGTGTGTTCACCAGCGGTTGGCGGGCAGAGCCTGTCGCTGTGTTTGCCACCACGGGCTCCATCGTCCGGTGTTGATGCGGGGTTCCCCTGTTCAAGGCTGGACTGGGGACCCCAGCTTTCCTAGGCCTGGACAATGTCACGAAGGGAACGCGCCGACCTTTTGCTGGAGCTGGAGGGACCGCATTCATTCATCCCTCAGTAATGCTCATTAGGTCGAGGCCTGGCCAGGAGTAACTCTCAAGACCCTCAAGATGCTCCTGGACACGCCCCCGCTGGAGACTCCCATTTGGGTTTTTCCCTCTGCCAGAAGCTCTGGTGTTTTTCAGTCCTTCTGTCCAGAAGCTTATTTAAAAAGTGAAAAATATGAGAAAAGGGGCTGAATTACAGTATTTTTTTTTTTTATTACAAAGCGGTTCTGGATGAAAGTAGGCTTTAAAAATCAACACTAAAAATTAAAGAGAAACCTCATACCACATTTCCACGGCTATTTCCTGTGCCCTAAGAGTGGGAAGAAACCCAGGTGGCTTTGTCTGGTGACCCCACTGAGTCACAGAAGACACTGTCTCCACCTCCAGCCACCACTGTGTGGGAGGCTTTGCAAATGGGATGAGTCATCAGTGTGACCTGGTTTCTTTATCATCTGTAATAACAGCAGCAGGCAGATGAGGTGAGAAGCCTATCTTTTCTCCCTGGATGCTGGCCATCATTTTAGAGAAACGAAGCTCCCCTAAGCAAAGAGTTAGGACCTTTCCACTTGCGTCTGCCCAGTGACGCTTGGCTATATCAGCAAACACAGCCCTCAGGTAATGGTAGTGCAATTCTGCTGCATAGCTCCTCTTGTTAAGGACTTGTCTAATTAAATAAAAATCATCTGAGCTTTAAACAAGGAAGCAATGTATTTATGCTTGAAATTTTATATTTTTAGAAAAAATTGAGTAATCATCTCTACTCCTGCAGCTTTCCAAATCTCCACCTCTGGCCTGGGTGCTGGCCTCAGGGCTTGAGCTAACTTAGCTTTTGAGAATGCCCTGGGAAATAAGAAGTCCTCTCCCTAGACAGTGGTTCTACAACTAGAGTGAGGAGAACCACAGAAGGACCTATTAAAACAGATTTCTCTCTCTCCCTTCTCACCCTCGATTTCTGATCCAGAAGATCTGGGTTGGGAGCCCAGATCTTGCATTTTACATTTCTAACAAGTTTGCAGGCCTCGCTGCTGCTGCTGCTGCTGCTCCTGGCGTCCTGTCTTTATAGCCCTGGTCTACAATGAGCAGGTGTCCCTCCCAGCACAGCGGAGGCTCCCTGCACCAGCAGCTGCTGGAGAGCTGCCCCAGCCTCCTGAGACAGGCCCTGAAATGTGATCAGGCTGTCCCCAGGGTAGAGTTTTGTGTACCCCCACTAGCAAAGCTGGTGCTTTCACTTAGAGACTGAAAGACCACTTTGTCCTCACACCCACCTTCTAGTCTGGGGAACAGCAAAACTGCCTTAAGGGGGCTGAGCAGCAGACACACAGCACAGCTGGAGGACAGCGGTGACTAAACAGAAAGCTCAGAGACCCTGAGCAAAGGAGGAAACTGCCAGCTGCCATCTCCCTCCGGACTCCGCCCCTTCCCTGGAGGAACTTGGGTCTGTTCACCATAAGGACGGGTGGGGGGAATACCGGGACCCTCCTCCCCTGGAGTAGGTCTCCCTGACCCCAACAGCACCACCTTCCTCCCCCCAGGAGTGGGTCTCCCGGGCCCCACCAGCACCACCTTCGATACTCTGGGGTTACTTGGGATGTAACCACAACTCTCTCCCACACTCCTCACCACTTCCTTGGCTATGTCCCTGCTCCAAGCCACTGTCATTTTTATAGGACTCATTACTGTAGCCTCCAAGTGTCTCCCAGCTTAACCCCACACTGGCCCTCTCACTGTCTGTTATCCCCATCACTACCAGAGGGACCATTTCAAAACTCAGATTGAGTTACTCTTCTGCTCAAAACCCACCAATCACGTCTCATCTCATGCCAAGTACAAGCCACTGTCCTTGACCAGTCTGGAAGTCCACTCTGAAAGGCCTTCTTGACCCATCTCCCATTATCTAACCTCTAACTCTATCCTAGCTCATAATGCTCCAGTAATACTGACCTCGTTGCTATTCCATGAACCTCCCAGACACTCACCACAGGACCTTTGCACTTGCTGTTCCCACAGCCTGGAATGCCCTGTCCCTACATTCTTGTGTCTCTCTCTCTCACCTCCTGGATCTACTGAAATTTTGCCTCTCAGCAGGGCTCATATGTCTCCATTTAAAACAGTGTCCTGCTGCCTACTCCTTACTGCCTTTCCCATTTAATTTTTCTTCATAGTACATGACACTAGCCACTTCTCCACTTACTATTTTTAGTATTTATTGTTTGTCTCCTTCACTGGAATGTAGCTTTAACAATGGCAGGATTTCCCCCCCCATGGCTATGTTCCCAATGTCCAGAAAAGTACCTATTACACACCAAGTGCTTAAAAATGTCTGTTGTACCCAGCAAAGTCATCCTTTAAATATGCAGGGAAAATACATACTTTCTCAGGCAAACCTTGAGGGAATTTGTTCCCAGTAGAAATGCCTTGCAAGAAATGTTCAAAGAAGTTCTTCAGGCAGAAGGAGCAGGATGCAGATCAGACACTCAGAGCACTGAGGAGTGAAAGGTGTGTTGCTCCAGGATCTCTGGCTGTGCGAGACCAGAGTGCCCGGCCTCAAGGGAAGCATGGGGGCTGCCCTCAGCTGGGTCCTGCCAGTCTCCTGCTATACTCATGGTATCCCAGGACACTGTAGCGTAATCAAGATGGAATCTGCTCTCAAAATCAAGAACACTTGACTGTTGGGGACTGTGAAGCATACAGCTTCAGAGGACGTGTCCTTCCCCTTGGTGGAATGCATTTAGCACTCAAGAATCTTTGAAAAATGTCTTTTAAATATTAAAAACAAACTTAAAAGACCAACACAATGGCTGGGCACAGTGGCTCATGCCTGTTGTCTTAACACTCTGAGAGGTTGAGGTGGGTGGATCCCTTGAACTTGGAGGTTCAAGACCAGCCTGAGCAAGACTGAGACTCCATCTCTACTAAAAAGAGAAAAACTGAGGCAAGAGGATCTCTTGAGGCCAAGAGTTTGAAGTTGCTGTGAGCTATGATGCCAGGGAAACAGAGACTCCATCTCAAAACAAAACAAAAACTCCAATACAAAAAATATCATAGCTTTATAAAGAAAGGAAAAATACTCATTAAATGGACGTATGAAGAGGTCTGGTCTTCCTGCTAGAGATCAGGTACTATTGGGCTAAGAACAGTAGTTCCCGTGAGTTGTTGCAAAGTGGACTCAGGTAGGGATCTTGCAAACTAGTGACTCTGGGCTCCCACCTCCAACACTGATTTAATTGGTCTGGGGTGTAACTTGGGCATCAGGATTGTTCTAAAAGCTCCCCAGGTGATTCTAACATGAGGCAAAGCTTAGGAACCACAGCTGGGAGAGATCCCATGTGGAGGCACGGTGAGACCAGGGGTGGTAGCACTGGCACTGGCCTTCCCTTCTTAGGGCCTGGCATCGTGTGTGGCTGGTGGTCGCCTAAACCACAAGAACCTCTCACCATTGTGTCTCCCAGGACCTTGGCTCACAGCAACAGGGTAATACCTTTAGCCTCACTCTACTCCAAAATGTTCATTTCTTATTGGAGAGAAAGGGAGAAACCACTTCCAATGCTTTACAGTCAGAACCAGAGAAAACATCACAAATCAAACCAAACTCAAACTGAAACAGGACACTGCTGCTGTAACATGTCATCCTGAAAGGGAATTTTAGTGAGCTGGGGGGAGAAGTTCTCACTCCAGCAGCACCCAAACTAACACAGGTGATCTGGCCAGTGGGGATTCCACCTGAAGCCCAGGATGCTGAGCACAGGGAGGGAGGACAGCAGTTCTTAGGTGGTCCCACAGTCTGTTCTTGGCAAAGGGGGCTTTTAGGTCACCTACTTTAATCTGGTTTTGCAGCTGGGATTTTTAAGGGTCCAAGAGGTGGTGACTTGCCCTGGGTCACACAGCAGCCGATTTGAGAGCTGTGGCTTACAAACTTCCTACTCTGATGGGCCTAGAAGTACCTGTAATTTATTTAGAGCAAAGGGCAGATAATGCATTAGCATTTTCCAGGGGGAGGAGTTAGATAAGGAAGAAGGTGCAAAGTAGGTTATGGTGAAAGAAAGCCCAGAGGAAAGACTGAAGACAGTAAACCCACCCGCCCCACAAAAACAGAAGGAAGTGTGCACTGGACTCCCATGTGGGGTAAGAGACATTTCAGGTTGCACCTTGGTCCTCTGCCCAGCCTTCCTTCCACGGGAAGGGTAGAAGGCTGAATACTGTCATCTCACAGGCAGTATTTAAAACAAAGACTCCAGATGATTCCTGACTCCTCCTCGGAGACTCTCAGACAAGCTGCCAGCCACTGACCGATGCCACACAACACACATTAGCTGTGCCCCTTCTCTGCTCTGGGAGGACCACTGGCTGCAGGCCAGCCACTCAAGTCCAGTGGCCACTGTCTTCCCTCAGGCGCCCTCCCCCACACCCTGCAAAGCCCTCTAAATGCCTTGAATGACCTAGAGAAAGGCACCGCCCTAGAAAGAAAAAGCAGAGAGCCCTCTCCCAGCCTTTTAGAACTAACCCCCACACTCACTGTTCTTGCTCCTGTGAGCCGTTGCAAATAATCTTGAATCTCATCTGTGTAGCTGGTGGCTGTGATATCGACAAATTCCATAATTCCCTGTTTGAGGGGCAGTTGACTGAGAATCTCTTGGGTCCTCCTGCAGTAGGGGCAGGTAGGTTTGATGAACACCACCACCTTCCCAGGCTGGATTCTGCTGTTCACAAATTCTTGAGCCATAGCTGACAGGCTGCCGTCTCCAGAGGAGCCCCCAGTTGCAGGTAGCTCAGGGCCGCCAGCTGGCTCTCATTTAAGAAGGAACCTCCCTGGAGGAGGGGTTTGCCTCGTAGCAAGCTCTAGTTTTAAAGGGACAGCTGCAAAGGCGTCTCCATCTGGTATATCCACTAGCTGTGCCCGTGAAGGGGTACTCGCTATTTTATCATTAACAGCTTTGTCCAGGTTGCTCCCTTTGTCCTCAGACCTTTTGGGAGTGCCTGCCTGTGGCAAGGATCAGAGTTCAGTCATCCCCTAGGGAAGCACAGCCTGCACAGACCAGCCTTGAGGAGACAGTGACCTCTCAGAGCAAATTCTTTGTTTCCCCTTTTGGAAATGTGGTTGGACTTAAAAACGCAAACAGAATCACTCAAGAAGCAGAAAGCTTTGAAATCTCTTTGGAGGAACTGAAGTTGAAACTGACTTTGCTCCCCATGTGGACACTGCCTCCACTGTGTTTGCTTACCCTGTGCATTGGGGGGGTTTGTTGTTGTGATTCTAAGTATTTAAAAATCTCAAGATTTCACAAAAGAATCCAGACTTGCCACTGCTCTCTGAAGAGTTGGTGAGACAATACAGAGGTGGGTTCTTTAGTGGCAGCAGCTGGAGCTCCAGCTGCCCCCGGTCCCACAAGCCCAGGCCTTGGAGCCACCTGCTTCACCAGTGAAGCTTAGAGCTGAGGACCCTTCCACAGCTGTTCAGAAGCAAATTCCAGTGGAGCCCTGACTCCAAACTATAGATCAAATGAGAGTCTTTTCCTCTGCCCCTGTGTGTTCACTGTTTGTGTAATAACCCAGGGGGCCCCAGTCTCCCTCCTCAGTAGGCAGCATCTTCTGCTCCCAGGCCCAGTTCTGACCCCTCCCCTGTGTAGTAAGTTAAATTAATGGATCAAGGAAAAAACTCTATTAAAAGTAGGTCATCAGGGTGGCGCCTGTGGCTCAAAGGAGTAGGGGGCTGGCTCCATATACTGGAGGTGGTGGGTTCAAACCTGGCCCTGGCCAAAAACTTAAAAACTTCAAAAAAAAAAAAAAAAGGAAAAAAGTGGGTCTTTTTGCACACTGAAATCAGCATATCTTCAATGATGAGGGGCTGGGGCTGGAGCAGGACACCACCACTGTCACATAGGTGGAATCCCAAGCACAGTGTTAAAGAGAGAAGGAACAAAAGTGACTTTAGTTGTTACTAAAGTTAAAATGACAGAATGAGAAGCCCAGACTCTGGGTCACAGAGAGGGAACTGAGCGAGATCTCTGTAGACAGAGAGATGGGGAGGGCTCACCCCAGAACTCACTCAGTGGCAGGGTCTGCATCTCCCCTCTTCTTTGTCATCCTTTCCCAGAGGGCCCAAAGTCCTATCAGGGCCACAGGGCAGTTTCCTGCAGCCGTCGTCCTCCTGGGACACGCAGCTTGCTGCTCCCACCTTTCTCTTCTCAGTGGCCGTTGTTAGTCTCCCCTTCCTGATGTCTTTTTCCTCAGCACGTGACTATGTTCAAATGTCTCCCTTGTTAAAAACCCCCATTGCATCCATTTCCTGTGCTCCTGAGCCCGCCCTGTCTGAAACTCTCTGTACACGCCCCACCCTCTGCTTCTATCACTGCAACCTGACCTCCTTATCAAACATTCTGCTGAAACTCTGCTGGGCGGCACCCACCATGAGCTCTGTCTACATTGCTAAATCACCTGGGGCTTCCCATGCCCACTGAGCCTCACCCAGAAGTCTGGGTGTTGAGTCTTTGGTAAACTGGTGGAGCAAACCTTCTATAACACCTGTTTGCACAGGATCAACCTGAAAGTCTGGGCACCTGGGCAGAGGCTGTGGTACCAAGTCTCTCCTGTCTCAGCCCTGGGGGTGGGGGTCTGAAGCTTCAGGGTTGCAAGGCACAGGCTGCAAATGGCATTTCCGTGAGGCACCACAAGTACTATGGGATGCAGACAGATGGCACAGAGGGGGAGTCTTCTTCATTTCCCAGAAAACACTCCTAGCTCAGCATAGCAAGTTCTGCTCCATGGACTTCATGGAGGCTTGTAGCTCTGGCTCATTGGGGGCAAGACTAAGCATGGATGTCAGAAGCATCTCCATGAAGTGTCACTATGGGGCTACAGAGGTCCCGTCCTCAAGAGCTGTGGACAGAAGAAACTGTGCATGGCTGAGCACTCATGGCCTCTCCTCGGGGAACCCAGAAATACTTAGTGGGAAGTGAGGGCATTTTTCAGGGGAGAGGCAGCCTTGCCAGGCAGATAGGTGGCAACGGTGAGTGAAATACACACTGTTGCCATGAATGTGATCACATTTGTACCCCCAGGTTGGGGAGTGCTGAAAAACATTTTGCCGCAATGAACACCTTCCGCCCCAACTTTGCAGGATCCCACCTTGTGGGCCACCGCAATCCCTGGGAGCTCTCTCTTCCACTGCTAACTGCAGCAGGATCTTTTTGTTCTTTCTGTACAGGTGGACATTCTGTTTCAGCCTCTTGAGAATCTTGCCCCCACACATGGGACATCCTGGCCCTTGACCTTGCTGTGTACATGCCCTCCCTGAAGGCCGAGGCTCCAGTTGTCACCCTCACTGAGTACTGCATTGATTTCTCCTGCCCACGCCTCTCTCCCGAGCCTCAGAGATGGACGCCTCATTGCCTTGGAGAAGATGCACCTGGGAATTCCACAGGCCCCTCAGCCTCAGTGGGACCAAAGCTGAAGCTCTTCTGAAGCTTTCCCCTTTCTTCCACATCTGGTCAGCTCCCTCGCCTACCCTGCCAGGCAGGGCAGAAACAAATAAATATCCTCCACAGTGGGGATTAGTACCTACTCAGGTCATTGGCTCAGGAAATAGATGCGGGGAGGTCAGGAGATGTTGGCCAAGGCTTCCCAGCAAGGAAGTGATAGACATGGGATTCCATCCCAGGTGCATGGGTCCAAAGCAGGCACTGCCTCCACGGTGCAACAGGGCAAATCTCAGGGTCTCGAGGGAGGACAGCGTAAAGGAAGGGGTCTCCCCTAGCCCCCTGGTGAGCTTGCATCATGCCATGACATTTTTCTGCCGGTTGCTTGCCCAGCCGGCCCTGGAACCCCTCCAGGTAACAGCCAGAAATTCAAGTCCATGAAAGGAATGTTGATTGTTCTTCAGGGGAACTGAATCCTCGCACCCAACATGGAAATGACTGTCAAGTAAGAGAGGATACTTCTCATTCAGGATCATCTCTCAGGAAGAAATAGCACCTGTGTGCAAAGATATCACGAGATGGAATCACAGTCTTGGTTGTGAGAAAGGAAAATAGTGGTCCAAAGGAGGGGGAAGATCGTTTCACATCACCAGGCTTCTCTGCACGCAGTCGAGTGCATTTCTGTTTTAAATCTATTGATGATGCTTCTACCAGCTGGCGGGGTGTCCATGAGGCTGGGCCGTCCTCCACAGAGCTGACAAATACTGGGCAAACTTAGGGAGACCTGTGATGAGCTCACCCTGCCACTAAAATCAGACATTCTTTGAATCTGGCTATTTCCAGCCCCCCTGCCAAACTGTCTATTGCAGAGGACTCTGAGAGCGGGATGGCCTTTGAGCAAGATGATCTGCAGCCTGGGGGTGGACCCCTTGGGTGGCAATCCCTAAGTATGCAAGCATGTGGTCATTATCCAAATCTCCCCTCACCGGTATGTTGTAGTCTCAATAAATAGCTACTGCAGAGGTTGCTCAGGGCTACCCTGCACTTAAGATTAGCCCACCTCTTGCAAACTTGTACTTCAATCCGTGTCCTGCCTGGTTCCTTCCTGCAGCAACTGTGATCAGGGCCATAGGGGTCGTGATAGTCTATGAGATGACTATTTTCCTCACTAATTCCCTTGTCATCCACAAGAAATGTGACATCGATAAAGACTCAAATATTCGTCAAAGGGGCACCAATTTAGAAGAAGTGTATCAACACAATGGAATACGTTAAAATGTTTTTTAAAAGAGGCAGAACTATGTTAGTTCAAATAGAATAATCTCTAAGATATTTAATTAAGATGTAGTGCAGTGGGAGCAGAAAGCTACTAATGTATAAAAGAAAATGAATATGTTGAGTGGGACTTTCTTATTACAGTAGAATTAGGAGGTCACAGCTGAGGACATAGAAGGGTAAATTATGCACCTTGTGTAGAAGCCACCAACAAGTGGCCAGAATTCCTTCCTAGGTCTTGCTAAGAGGTGATAGGACTAACCCCAAGACCATCAGTACACATTCCCAACCCTCTCACCCTAGCTGGCCTTGGAAGGAGTGCCAGAAATTTTTTCTCCCTTCCCCCCCAAGGCACGTGAGAAGGATCTAGGAGAACATTCTCCCAGATTGGAGTTTTCCTGCAAGAAGAGGCTGGTTTTCTCATCACCCATTGGTCAGCTGCTCAGGCAGTTGGTGCATTGATCGCCCTGTGCCTATCGGGCAGGGTGAAGAGCCTTGGAGAAATGGCAGAGTCTGGCAAGAAAGGGCCTGTGACTTCCTACAGGGCCTATGGATACCATGAAAGGGGACAGCCTTGAGTTGTCTGTTTCCTGTCACTGGGTAAGGAGACTCCAGCACAGGAGACCATGGGTACACAGAGGCAGGGCTAAGGGGGCTTGGTAAGGACAACCTGGGGGAAGGCAGCGTGGGAGAGACCCCCCTCTCTGAGACCTTACCCAGGAGAGCCTTTAGTGTGCCACCATTCAGAGATCACCAGTGGTTAGTGCTGGCCACAGAGGTCATGACCATTCACAGGAAAGGACCACAGTGTGGACATCTGCCCTTCCCCTGCCCTGTCCCTTCCCCTGCATTGGTGCCCCTTCCTCTCCACTGTTGTCCTTTCCAGTTCCCTGCCTTGAAAAAGGAGGGGAGGATTCATCCTAGACCCTGACCATGATGCCCCTCTCCACTACCAGAGCAGGAGCAGGGGCCCAGAGTGAAGTGCAGGTCTGCCTCAGCTAGGGCGGGAGTAGGGAGGACTTGATACGAGACTGGAGTTTTAAACTACATTGGAATAGACTTTTGTGTAACTAATGGTGAGCAGAAAGTTGTGGGACCTGTTCAGTTTCTGCCTACCCAGTAGAGAAAGGAGATAGAACAGAGCACAGTTGTAAATTGAGATTAATGACAACCATACCAGGTGTGTTTCCTGTAGCTCTGCCTGTCTGGATATATGTGGACTTCCCTCTGGGAGGACACACAGGATGCAAGTGGCAGAGTCTGCCTCTCGAGGGGTGACACGGGGCCCCCCGCAGGGCAGGTGTACTGCCTGCATGCCTTTTGTGCAGTTTTGTTTGGTTGTTATCACACAGACATACATTAAACAAAACAGGCGGATGGCATGCCAAGGCAGTGAGAGGACAGGAGGGATGGAGGACATGGAGACAGGACCCTTAGATTGTAGGAGAAACCTCACAAATTTATCTTTTTTATGTACCAGGCTCACACTAAGGTACTAAACCCACCTGACTTTGCCCCAACAGGAGGCTGCCCCACTCAGTTGGGCCTCAGGGACAGAGGAGGGGAGGATGAATTAGGCCACTCGCAGACACACCACATGCTGGGCCAGCCTGTCTGGTAGCGGGAGGCAGAAGGTCTCTCTTCTATGATGTACACGGCCTTCCCCTGCTTGTCCTGCTGTATAAAGGAGCCCCCCATCCATGTCCTGGGTCATGGAAAGACTCCAGAAGGCTTGGAACCCTCTGTGGTGCCTCCCCCACCAGACGTCCTGTGGAGGCCGAGGGAGGAAGACTCACTTCATTCCATCTTGAGGTCGGTGCACAGATAGCCCAGGAGGAGAGGGATCTGGAGCAGGAAAGAAGATACCCAAGAATCACCCTGAATCCTGAGGATGACCCAAACACCCATGGGTAAGAAATGGGTGACACAAATCATGGCACCTCAGTATAGCTATTCTGAAGCCATTACAAATTATGAGTTATATCTGTATATGTTAATATGGAAAGATATTTAAGATATATAATTGTGATTTATTTATGAAATAATAATGTAGGAACATAGTACAAAATTCGAATGATACACCAGGGTATGCAGGGAAAAGAAAGTTGCTCTATTACCCTTAGTCCCAACTCTGAGATACTCTTACCAGTGGCAACCAGTGTTCCCACTATTCCTAGATTTTTTTTTTTTTTTTTTTTTTTTTGCAGTTTTTGTCTGGGGCTGGGTTTGAACCCGCCACCTCCGGCATATAGGGCCAGCGCCCTATTCCTTTGAGCCACAGGCATCACCCTATTCTTGGATTATTTTTAAAAATTCAATAACATTTCTTGGACAAGTGTCACAGCCACATAAATGATCACATGAGACATCGATTGACGGTACAAGCTGCAAGAGGTGAGGCTCGTCCATGGTACAAGAGAGCCCCAAACAACTTTACAGTGGTCTTTTATTGAGGGGTAAAACAAAGGGTGGCAATAGAGTGTGTGCTCAAGGAAATGATCTCCAAAAAGACCACTTGCAATTTTCTCCACTAATCCTTCAAGGGACTGCCATAAAATGCTTAATGTTTAACATCAGCCTTACTACCACAGGACCGATCTTTGCTCCTCCAGGATTACTGAGTTACTTGGCGGCTTGCCTCCAAGTGATAAGAGATTTCCAGGCTTGCCAAGAGAATGTCTTGTTCCCAGTCTGAGCTTGGTGACTATTATAGTAAGCATGATGTGTAATCTTCTATGTGTTACTGTTAGCATGATGCTCAATCCTCTACAGACAAGGATACATTACTGAATTTTTTAAAAAAGATCAGAACATTGTGTGATTCCATATGTGTAACATTTAGAGTACTGTATATGTATTTGCAGGTGTGAGTATGTGAATAATATATATAATATGTTACATATGTACATACAATATAACATGTAAAATCAATATATGTTGTTCTTTTCCGAAAAGAGATTCTGGACCCTATTAATCAGAAGCAAGGACTCACTGGCTGCTCATCATTAATTAATTTGCCTAATCACCTTAGGGGAAAATGACTAACAACCTTTTTATTTTCCATTCTTCTTCATTAAATACTTTCCACATGCATGTTCACTTTTACGTGTAATTTTCTGTTTAATAAAATGTTCACTTTTATGTTTAATAGTGACTAGGAGGTAAGTAGATAGAGAAACAAGTTCAGATTATTATGTAAAGAACTTGGCAGGAGAAGGGGGAGAGACAGACTAATAGTTTAAGGGACTAGAAGGCTGAATAGAGTATCTTTCAAAAGAATCTTGACTGTGTTTTCTTTTTTCTTTTTGCAGAGAAAGCAACCAGTTGCAGGGGGACCATGTGAGAAACAAAGGGAAGGAACAGGTGTGATGGATCAAGGTCACAGGCAGAGCTAGAGGGAGGGGCTGGAGCCAGACGGTGGTGGTCACCCTGGGTGAGAAGGAGGGCACATCTTCAGAGGGAGTGCTGGGTGGGGGCCACAGTGTGGGCCCAAGAAGACACAGGATTCCAGACTCTGCATACATGGCCCCAATGGCAACTATGGGTTCCAGGCTGGAGAGGGGGCGAGTGGAGCCAGGAAGAGATGATGAAAGGCAGAATGGACAGGTGTTAAAGTCAGAATGAAGATGAAAAACTGTTCAGGTGTCAGGGATCAAAAACACAGCAATATAAAAAAGGCTATGACCAGTGACAGGACGTTCTGGCTCAGAAGTAAGGACTTGCCGGCTGCTCCCTGCAGGGCTAGGTAAGTGCAGCGGTGTCAGATGCTGACACAAAGCAATAAAAGCATTTTTAAAAAGCGGTTTCAAGCTTTTCATGGGAAATACAACTTTGGTTAAAATGATCGCACAACTAAATGCAATCTATTTAGGAAGGCAGGCAGGACTTCTAGAGGAAAATAAATAACCTGGCTAATAAGTTACCAATGTATCAAGGCATTAAATTAACAGTTTTATTTCTATCAGATGTGCAGGTGTACACCTGCCTTATACAGAAGTAACAGCTGTATTCGTGCATGTCTGGCTGCAAAATAATTTACTAAACACAAGCTGGTGCTCAAAGGAAATGAATCTCACTTAGGGATAGAGCATCTTTAATTAGAAAGGACAGTTTACCCTACCCAGCAATAAGCTCTGGGCATAGGTGTAAATGGAGCTGTCATTTGAAATGACTTGTCCAAAGAACTTTAGGTAAAACTAAAAGAAGCTGAAACTGTAAAGCAAAAATCTAACCACTGAACAAAATCAACAGAAGTTTCAGGAGGAAACCAGAGCCTCTCCTTCCTCACTCAGGACCCCTCTCTTCCATCCCTTCCCTTCAGCGTTGTTCCCCACAGAAGAACATTCATATTTCGTTACTCATCCACAGAAGGTGAGGTTGGACTGATGGACTCCCATACAGATAGATGAGAAGTGTATCTGTAACAAAAATGTTGTCCAGTGGGCTTCTGGTTAATCAATTTGGCACCTCCAAATGGTGGAAGGAGGATGCAGTTAATAAAAACAAGGAAGACATTTATGTGCTGAGTTTTCTAGAGTCTAAAATTCAATGTGCAGAACTGTGTATATAGGACAATTTTTTGTATGAATATAAAAACTTAGGATATAATAATATTATATTTGTGTGTGCGAGTATGAATGAGTTATATCGCTATATCCTAACACAAAAGATTTCCAAGTGGAAAACATACTAAGTTATTTAAGTTACAAGATAATATATGTAACTCAGAAATGAGAAATAAAAAAGCTACATGTGCATGGACCTCCATGCTGGAGGTGTGGACACAGAGGTGGGGCTGACAGGAAGGGCCTTGTGACCTCTGAGGGAGACTGGTGTGGGGGGATGGTGCAGCCATCAGTTTTGCTCTATAGTCTGCAGATGACTATATTATTTGAAACTTGTATAATAAGTATATATTCGTGTGTGTGGGTTATTACAAAAGCTTTGAGATGCACAAAAATCAAGAAGGGTAAAATCCACAGGGACAGACACAGGTGATGCCCTCCCAGCAACACCAATAAGCTGGGCAAGTTGAAATGTGCCCTACATATTACTTATGTAAGAAAATAAATGTAAGAAAGACGGCAAATGAATACTATGTGATCAACTCTTTGCTCCTCTGATGAGAAATCAGAAAAGCAGAAAGGAAGGTAATACAGCCACACAATGATACAGCCAGGTCCACCAGTCACAGCCACACTGGGCATCATGGAAGAGAGGAGACAGGAGGCTTGGCAGCTGTACAGGCCCAAGCACCTCGCTGCTGCAGGTTTGTGGAATGTCAGAGACGTGTGAGGAGACTGAGTTTGCAACTCCATCTCAAAAGCCCTTTACCCTTCAGCAGCTACAGAGCAGTGGTGGGGGGAGGACAATGACAACCTTACAGGAGTGCTAAAGAGAGTAACTGCAACTTTCGAGAGACTGTGGAATTTTAGGACTTCCTCATTGTACTGTGAATTACTAAAATATTGAACAATTTCTTGAGATTGCAGATTGTTTCTCTATGGCTGGGGATACTTGGTGTGGGAGTGGGAGACCATACCCAGGGTCCTGTGGGCAGTGACAATGGTGAAACACAGCCCCTGGTGGGACATCTTAACAATTCAGACTTTGAGGGTCTTCTGTTCAGGATGAGAACCCTGACTCCAGCTGTGTCCCCAGAAGCTGAGACACATCATGACCTGAGAATGGGGAGGGCTACCAGCCTACCTTCTGAATTCCCTATCAAAAGTCTGGGGAAAGAAATACTGATGCAGATGGTGGACTAGAAACAGCCTGTACACACTGAGAGGGCTGACGATGGTGAGCGGAGTCCATCTCCTCATGGGTTGTCAAGGGCAGAGCCCTGAGAATCAAAAGAGGGACAATAGGAAGCACCCAACATGAAGAAGAGGGAAGAGAGGTGCCCTGCAGTGGGGCAGGGACAGAGGACAGAATCCAGGGCCCCACCAGCCACCCCCATGATCATGGCTATCTGAGTGACAAGAGAGACCCTCCACCACAGAAGGAACCCTCCACTACAGAAGGGATCCTCTATCATAGAAAGCTCCCTCCACTGCAGAAGGGACCCTCCACCACAGAAGGGACCCTCTACCATAGAAGGCTCCCTCCACTGCAGAAGGGACCCTCCACTGCAGAAGGAACCCTCCACTGCAGAAGGCTCCCTCCACTGTGGTGGAGGGACCCTCCACTGCAGAGGGGACCCTCCACTGCAGAAGGGACCCTCCACCACAGAAGGGACCCTCTACCATAGAAGGCTCGCTCCACTGCAGAAGGGACTCTCCACCACAGAAGGCTCCCTCCACTGCAGAAGGCTCCCTCCACCGCAGAAGGCTCCCTCCACTGCAGAAGGGACCTTCCACTGCAGAGGGGACCCTCCACTGCAGAAGGCTCCCTTCACCGCAGAAGGGACCCTCCACTACAGAAGGGACCCTCCACCACAGAAGGGAACCTCCACCACAGAAGGGAACCTCCACTGCAGAAGGGACCCTCCATCGCAGAAGGGACCTGCCACCGCAGAAAGGACTCTCCACTGCAGAAGCTCCCTCCACTGCAGAAGGGACCCTCCACTGCAGAAAGGACTCTCCACTGCAGAAAGGACTCTCCACTGCAGAAGGCTGCAGGACTGATATAGGAAGCTCTCCAGAGACTGAGCAGTGGCACCATCCCAGAGAGGTCACAGAAGTGACCCACTGACTTGCTAACCCTAGGTGCTAAGCTGGTGCCCAGGATGCAGAACAGCATCAGTGCCAGCTCTCACAGTGCATCCGCCCATTTTGTGTTGGACCACTCCTCCAGAGCAGGATGCTAGTGTGCTATGTAGGGACCTCTCTACCTTGCACCAAGTAGGAGAGCGCCTAGTAGAGCAGAAAAGTTGCACCACAGGCTCATTTCTCAAGAGCTGGGAGAAGGTTTCTAGTGAGAAGGAACAAGAATGAGAGCTCTGGCAACATGAGAAAACAAACTGTATTGACATTCCCTAAAGGATTACAGTCGGTCTCCCTCAGTGAACCTCATAAAGGAAATTTTTGAAATATCAGGGATGGAACAGAAAATGGATGACAAAAATAAGATGAATGAGATTGAAGAGAAAGTTGAAAACAACACAAAGAAACCAACAAAATATTTCAGGATATGAATTGAAAAAAATGAAAAAGTTGATGAAGATATAGACAACATAAGATAATATATAATATGACTCAAATAAATGAAAGAATCATTTAGGAAATTTCAAAATACAGCAGGAAGTTTCAATAACACCAAGCAAAAGAAAAAGAAAGAATCCCAGAAGACAAGGCTTTCAAACTAAATCAGTCAGTGAAAGATGCAGAACATAAAGGAGAATGAAAAATCACTCAGAGAAACATGAGACTATGTAAAGAAAGCCAATATATTAGTACTGAACAGAGGCACCCTTAAGGGAAAAGAAAAAATCAAAAACATGGAAAACCTATTCAAGGTAATTACTGAGGAAAACTTCCCTGGTGTCTCCAGAGATTCAGATATCCAGATATAAGATGATCATTGAACACTGGGAAGATTCATAGTAAATGGGATATCTCCAAGACACATCCTTTAGCCATCCACCTGGCTAAAGTCACTGGAAGATGAAAGCAGCCACTAACCTACAAAGGAAAGCCCATGAGGCTAAACAGCAAACTTCTCAGCAGAGACTTCACAAGACAGAACGGATTGGGATCCTATTTTAAGGTTTTCTTTTTTTTTTTTTGAGACAGAGTTTTACTATGTCACCCTTGGTAGAGTGCTATGGTGTCACTGCTCACAGCAACCTCAAACTCCTGGGCTTAAGATATTCTCTTGCTTCAGCCTCCTTGAGTAGCTGGGACCACAGGTGCCCACCCCAATGCCCAGCTATTTTTTCATTGTAGTTGTCATTGTTGTTTGGCAGGCCCAGGGCTGGATTCGAATCTGTCAGCTCCGGTGTATGTGGCTGGCACCCTAGCCTCTGAGCTACAGGTGCCAAGCCTATTTTCAGTCTTCTTAAACAGAACAACTGCCAGCCAGGAATTTTGTATCGTGCAAAACTAATTTTCATAATTGATGGAGAAATAAAGACTTTTTCAAACACTAAGGGACTTTGTCATTACTAGGCCTACCCTATAGGAAATGCTCAAAGGTATGCTTGCTATACATGGAATAACATAATAGATACCTATCAATGTGAAAACAGCTAAAAGTTAATGTCGCGGCATCCCACCCTGAGAGCAGGGTCCACTGGTGGGGATTGACTGAAAGAAATGTAGAGTTAGAAACGATGGTAAAGAAAGACATATAGCAGAATTAAAAGTGGGAGCTCAGGGGTCCATTGCCCATTGTGGGAATCCAGCAATTGCCCAGAGTGTTTGCTCCACTCTGATTTTATTGAAGTCTATTTGCCCAGAGGGTAAGATGAGGAAGGGAAAAAAGATGCCAGCAGTTTCTGTGATTGAGTATACCAGCTCCTATTGTTATTGTTAACCTTAAGGGTAGCCTTCAGAAATCTGAAATCTGAGCCTTGTATTGGGAGAGACTCCTGCTTGAGATCACACACACAGATTTCTAGGGAGGTGTTAAGCTCCTCTAGTTCTCTGTGGAGTAAAAGCCAACAGCGTTAATCTCCTCTGAGGGATTGGTGGAAGGGAGGCATTTTCCTTCCATCACCACCACAGAGGATTTTCCTCTAAGATAAGGGATACAAGCTCTTCTGCCCACATCTTAGAGCTTGAGCTACTCCCTTGGTCTCTGCCCCAAGCAAATGCAAAACTCCACAATGGGTATCTGCTTTGCCTGTTCTTAATGGACAGGAAATGCCATAGAAGATGCATCTTTTCCTAGGACATTGTCATAGCCTCTTCTATGACCATTACTCTCCTCAGAGTGCTCACAGAGCCATATCCCCAACAGGCTAGAATTTAAGAATAGACAAGAAGCTTGCTAGCAATGGCTAGCTTAAGTGTAAATTAGCTGACTTTTCTCTGTTCCAACTCAGCTTACTTTTTACTTTTCCTCTTTTTCTGGGGGTGCTTTCCTTTTCCAAGAATTAGGTCTTCAGTCTTCATTCTCCCAGAAAGTTAAAGCTCACAGATCTTTACTGGTACTTTTACTTTACTGGTACTCTTTACTTTGAAAAGGTAAAAAAACTGATAGCTCACTAGCCAGATTAGCCATAAATAGAAGAGAAAGGACTCAAATAAGCTCAGTCAGAAAAGGGAAAGGAGACGTAACAACTGATCCCACAGAAATTATGAAAACCTCCATGCACACAAATTAGAAAATATAGAAGAATTGGATAAATTCCTGGAAACACCCAACTTCCCAAGCCTTAATCAGGAAGAAATAGAAATCCTGAACAGACCAATAATCAGCAGCAAATAAAAAAATAAGCAATAAAGTAAAAACGAAGCAGTAAATAAAAAAAAAAAAACTCCCTAAAACAACAAAGACAAAGTCCACCCAAGACCAGATGGATTTCCAAACAAATTCTACCAGACCTACAAAGAACTGGCAACTATCCTCTAGAAATTATCCCATAACATTGAGAAGGAGGTAATCTTCCCTAACTCATTGCATGAGGCCTATTCATCTAAATACCAAAGCCAGGAAAAGACACAAGTAAACAAACTACAGGCCGGTATGCCTGAGGAATACAGATGCAAAACCTCAACAAAATACAAACCAAATTCAATAGCCCATCAAAAAGATGATGCCACCAAGATCAAGTGGGTTTCATCCAAGGGATGCAAGGATGATTCAACATGCAAATCAGTAAATATGGGGTGGAGGCAAGATGGCCGACTGAAGCCAGATTTCCACAGAGACTCCTGTCTAGAAGGAGAGTTAAAGGATAGAAGTTTAGCAAGTAAGCTGATGGTTTGGAGCTGAACCAAGAGAGAAGGTTGAAGAACACACAACCCTGCTTAGACGAGCTATGACCCCAAGGAAACAAACAATATGTACAAAATCCATCACCAAGAGGATAGGAGTCCCCTCCCCCATGAGAACAGCTCACAGAGTACTTTCTACAAACAAGTGAGCAGAGTTCAGATATCCTCTTATTTTGTCCCATGGGAGAGACCCTCTAAAATCCAGAACTCCTTCCCCAGAGAGGACCCACTAGTGTGCCATGGCATTCTCCTGCCAGGCATAAAACTGTATAAAACAGAATATATTCTCTACCTGCAATTCTGAACTCCTAGCACTCCCCTCCACTCTCATTCTGAGGTCATGAAGCCTGTCCCCCATGGAGTCCAGATTCTTAGGCATTTTCTTGAGCGGGGTGGACAAGGTGTGGGCTGTTGCAGGACTGTGCTGATTCTGTGGCATGGTTTTAAGGAGAAGATGACAAACTGAGGGAACCATACGGGAGAGGGAGAGGCAGTGCCCTGCAGCACAGAGCAACAGTGGCAGTGGTGGGAACAATAGGGCTCACACCCCTAGGTATATTTTGGAGAGACACTCCCTGCCTCTTTGGGCAAACAGAGAAAGCCAAGTATCTTCTCCGATGGTAGCCACTGGCAGAATAGATCTGGGACAGAAATGAAGGCCCCATGACCAAAAGGTATGCCTGAGGTGGTGCCTCCCAGGGCAGGGCTGAGTCAGAAGGACTACTTTATGGGGCCTAAGAAGCACTTGGCCCCCAGGGGATCATAGCTGAGACAAAAGCAGATAGGGAGAGGCAGGAACTGAGATCGGAGTGTGAGTCTAACCACGCCCACTCCAATGCAAAGTACAGCAGAGACAGACATGCCAGCTCTGGGCAGTGGCATAGACCAGGGCTGAATTGCAGTTTCTGTGAACTCAAACAGCACCTGGTCCACAGGGGAATATAGCTGGGACAGAAACATAAATTCTGAAAATATAAGGGTCAGCAACATCAATAGGGGTGGGGCTGGAACTGAGTGAACTGCCCCAGCTTCCATTAAGTACCCAAGGTTGTCAGGCTTCAGCTCCCCTTGCTGGATGGTGGCAGACTGCAGTGGCCTCACTGAGAACACATAGATCTCCCTGTGACTCAGATGGGTGCAAACGTCTGGAGCATCTGCTCATTGGAGGGAACTGGGTCACAGCCCTGTGGGGTTACCAGTGACTGGATGTGACTGAGGTGCAAGGTGGGGAAGGAGGCTTCAATCTTCCCAGACTAATTCATTTGCTGGGTGGGTCCTTCTGACTCTCAGAGCACCGAAGTGAGTCATACTTGAGCTGCCAGCAGAACCCTGCTATCTAGATGTGGGAGATATTTTGAACTCTCCCACTTGAGACCGGAGCCTGACTGGGACAATTGATTGGGATCTCTTGAACTGGGCCAATTACCCAAGTACTATCTAAAGTGGTACCATGGGTGTGTGGTTGTGGGAAGGTTTGATTTTCCTTTTCCAGTTGTTGCCCATGGGAGGTCAGGGTGACTTAATTGCTGGCATTTCTCCCCAGCTGAGACTTCAACCCAGAGTAACTGATTCACTAGGGTAGGACAGAGACCAGCTGAAAACAAGACAGAGCCACTTAGCCCCACCACACCAAGTAAGTCCTCAGTGTCTTAGGTCATAACACTGTATGGGTCCTTTGCAAAGCTCTAGGGAAAAACGTACAGACACAAGTCACAGCTCTTGGGCAAAGGATGGGTTAATCACTACTCCAGGAGCCCCCAACCCAACTTCACTTTATCTGCTCATCTAGCCAAATGGTGTAAAATAATCATGGGGTGGGATCAGTGGGAAAATTCCGGTAACATGAATAACCAGTGTAGAGCAACTCCCTCAAAGAACAACATGGAGGACACAACTGAAGATCTCATTCATAAACAAATGGCTGAGATGTCAGAAATTAAATTCAGAATTTGGATTGCAAATAAGATTAATAGAAAGGAGGTAAAGGTGAAACTAGAAATTCAAGGAACATTTCAAAAGTGGTCTCAAGAATTCAATGAATACAAAGACAAAAATCACCAAAGATTTTGACACATTGAGACAAGAATTTGCAGCCCTCAAGATCTGAGAAATACAGTAGAATCCCTCAGTAACAGAATGGGGCATACAGAAGAAAGGATTTCTGACATTGAAGACAAAACTTTTGAATGCTCCCAAATGCTCAAAGATGAAGAGAAATGGAGACCAAAAATGGATCATTCTCTCAGAGAGCTCTGGGATAATTTGAAGAAAACTAATATTCACCTTATAGGAATTACTGAAGGTGACGAGGTGGCTTCGCAAGGCACAGAGGCTCTTCTTTATGAGATAATGAGGGAGAACTTTCCAGACATGCCAAGAGATTCTGAAATTCAGATAGGAGACAGTTTCAGAAGCCCAGCACAACCCAACCCAAATGAGACATCTCCTAGGCACATCATAACTAACTTACCTAAATTTAATATGAAGGAGAAAATTCTGAAAGCAGCCAGATGTAAGAAAACCATAACCAACAAGGGGAGGAATGTTAGAATGACTACAGATCTCTCTGCTAAAATCTTTCAAGCTAGAAGAGGGTGGTCATCGACTTTTAATTGCCTAAAACAAAATAACTTTCAACCCAGGATCCTGTATCCAGTTAAACTGAGTTTCATTTATGATGGAGAAATTAACAGACATATACAGAACATTTCATCCTAACAAAATTGAATACACATTCTTCTCATCAGCCCATGGAACATACTCCAAAATGGATCACATCTTAGGTCACAAGTCTAACCTCAGCAAATTTAAATTTATAGAAATTATTCCTTGCAAATTCTTGGACCATCATGGAATAAAAGTTGAACACAGTAACAACAGGAATCTGCAAACACATACAAAAATATGGAAACTAAATAATTTTATGCTGAATGATAGCTGGGTCATAGATGAGATTAAGAAGGAAATTACCAAATTTTTGGAACAAAACGATAATGAAGACATGAATTATAAGAACCTCTGGGCTCAGCACCTGTGGCTCGAGTGGCTAAGGCGCCAGCCACATACACCT
>NW_003852412.1:29250158-29259054 GCF_000181295.1 Otolemur garnettii
CAGGAGACTCACTTGAGCCCAGGAGTTGGAGGTTGCTGTGAGCTGTGATGCCACCGCACTCTACCCAGGGGGACAGCTTGAGGCTCTGTCTAAAAAAAGAAAAACCTCTGGGATACCACAGGCAGTCCTAAGAGAGAAATTTATAGCACTGCAAGCCTTCCTCAAGAGAACAGAAATAGAGGAAGTTAACAACTTGATGGGACATCTCAAGGAACTAGAAAAGGAAGAACAGTTCAATCCCAAACTCAGCAGAAGAAAAGAAATAACCAAAACTAGAGCAGTTTTCAAAAGTCCAGGGGACATTTTTAATCCTTTCACTACTGTGGAATTAAATGAAATTGAAAACAAAAGGATCATACAACAGATCAATAAATCAAAAAGTTGGTTTTTTGAAAAGGTCAATAAAATAGATAAACCTTTGACTAACCTAACCAGGAAAAAAAGAATAAAAACTCTAATTTCATCAATCAGAATGGTAAAGATGAAATAACAACAGACTCCTCAGAAATTAAAAAAATCCTTAATGAATATTACAAGAAACTTTATTCTCAGATTAATGAAGATCTGAAGGAAATTGACCAATACTTGGAAACACGCCACCTTCCAAGACATAGCCAGAATGAAATGTTGAACACACCTATATCAAGTTCTGAAATTGCATCAGTTATACAAAATCTCCTTAAAAGAAAAGCCTGGGACCAGATGGCTTCACATCAGAATTCTACCAAACCTTTAAAGAGGAACTAGTACCTATATTACTCAACCTTTCCCAAAATATAGAAAAAGAAGCAATACTACCAAACACATCCCATGAAGCAAACATCACCTCGATCCCCAAACCAGGAAAAGACCCAAGAAGAAAAGAAAATTATAGACCAATATCACTAATGAACATTGATGGGAAAATATTCAACAAGATTCTAACAAACAGAATCCAGCAAATTATGCACCATGACCAAGTGGGTTTTATCCCAGGGTCTCAAGGCTGGTTCAATATTTATAAATCTATAAATATAATTCATCACATAAACAAAAAACAAAGACCATATAATTCTTTCAATTGATGCAGAAAAAGCTTTGGATAATATCCATCATCCTTTCATGATTAGAACAGTTAAGAAAATTGATACAGAAGGAACATTTCTTAAACCGATAGAGGTCATCTACACTAAACAGCCAATATCGTATTGAATGGGGTTAAATTGAAATAATTTCCATGCAGATTAGGAATCAGGCAAGGTTGTCCATTGTCTCCACTGCTTTTTAACACTGTAATGGAAGTCTTAACCATCACAATTAAGAAAGAAAAGGTGATCAAGGGTATCCATATAGGGTCAGAAGAGATCAAACTTTCATTCTTCACAGATTATATGATTGTATATCTGAAAGACACCAGGGATTCTACTACAAAACTCTTAGAAGCGATCAAGGAATACAGCAGTGTCTTAGGTTACAAAATCAACACTCAAATCTGTAGCCTTTATATATACCAACAATAGTCAAGCTGAAAAAACAGTCAAGGACTCTATTCTGTTCACAGTAGTGCCAAAGAAGATGAAATATTGGGGAATTTACCTAACAAAGGACCTGAAAGATCTCTATAAAGAGAATTATGAAACTCTAAGAAAAGAGATAGCTGAAAATGTTAACAAATGGAAAAACATACCATGCTTGTGGCTGGGAAGAATCAACATTGTTAAAATATCCATACTACCCAAAGCAATATACATTTTAATGCAATCCCTATTCAGGTTCCACTGTCATACTTTAAAGATCTTGAAAAAATAATAATTCATTTTATATAGAACCAGAAAAAAACCTTGAATAGTCAAGGCATTACTCAGAAATAAAAACAAAGCAGGAGGAATTACACTACCAGACTCAGACTATACTATAAATCGATAGTGATCAATATAGCATGGTACTGGCACAAAAATATAGAGGTAGATGTATGGAACAGAATAGAGAACGAAGAGATGAACCCAGCTACTTACCATTATTTAATCTTTGACAAGCCAATTAAAAACATTGAGTGGGGAAAAGATTCCCTATTTAACAAATGGTGCTAGTTGAACTGGCTGACGACCTGTAGAAGACTGAAACTGGACCCACAGCTCTCACCATTAACTAAGATAGACTCTCACTGGATTAAAGATTTAAACTTATGACATGAAACTATAAAAATACTAGAAGAAAGTGCAGAGAAAATTCTTGAAAAAATCGGCCTTGGTGAATATTTTATGAGGAGGATCCCCTGGGCAATTGAAGCAGCATCAAAAATACACTACTGGGACTTGATCAAACTATAAAGATTCCGCACAGCCAAGAATACAGTAAGTAAAGCAAGCAGACAGTCCTCAGAATGGGAGAAGATATTTGCAGGTATGTCTCTGACAAAGGTTTAATAATCAGAGTCCACAGAGAACTCAAATATATTAGCAAGAAAAGAACAAGTGATCACATCTCAGGGTGGGCAAGGGACTTGAAGAGAAACTTCTCTGAAGAAGACAGGTGCATGGCCTACAAACATACAAAAAAATGCTCATCATCCTTAATCATCAGAGAAATGCAAATCAAATTTGCTTTGAATTATCATTTAACTCCAGTAAGGTTAGCCCACATCACAAAAATCCCCAAACCAGAGGTGTTGGTGTGGATGTGGAGAAAAGGGAACACTTCTGCACTGCTGGTGGAAATGCAAATACGTTCCATTTGAAAAGATGTTTGGAGAACACTTAGAGAACTAAAAATAGACCTGCTATTCGATCCTACAATTTCTCTACTAGGTATATATCCAGAAGACTAAAAATCACATTAGAAGAAAGATATCTGTACCAGAATATTTACTGCAGCCCATTTCATAATGGCTAAGTCATGGAAGAAGCCCAAATCCCCTTCAACCCATGAATGGATCAATAAATTGTGATATATGTACACCATGGAATACTATGCAGCCTTAAAGAAAGATGGAGACTTTATCTTACATGTTTACATGGATGGAGCTGGAACATATTCTTCTTAGCAAAATATCTCAAGAATGGAAGAAAAAGTATCCAATGTACTCAGCTCTACTATAAAACCAATTTATAGCTTTCTTATGAAAGCTGCAACCCAATTATAGCCCATGAAGAAGGGGGAAAGGGAGAGGGAGGGGAGGGGAGGAGGGAGGATGGGTGGAGGAAGGGTAATTGGTGGGACCACACCTATGGTGCATCTTACAAGGGTACATGTGAAATTTACTAAGTGTAGAATATAAATGTCTTAACACAATAACTAAGCAAATGTCAGGAGGATTATGTTAACCAGTTTGGTGAAAATATTTCAAATTGTATATAAAACCAGCACATTGTACCCCATGATTGCATTAATGTACACGGCTATGATTTAATAAAAATAAAAATCTGTTGATACCCGAATTAAAAAATGAACATCTGAAACTAAAAAAAAAAAAAAAATCAGTGAATGCAATTCACCACAACAAAAAACATAAGCAAAAATAAAGTTCATTTTAATCATGGAGAAAAAGTATTTGATGAAATCCAGCCCCCTTTCTTAATAAAACCCCTCAACAAACTAGTCACAGAAGAGACAAACCTCAACATTATAAGAGTGATATATGACAAACTTGCAGCCAACATTATCCTCAATGAGGAAATGTTGAAAGCATCCCCCTTAAGAACTGGAACAAGACAAGGGCACCCACTGTCACCACTTTTATTGAATATAGTACTGAAAGTCCCAGCCAGAGCAATCAGGCAAGAGAAAGAAATAAAGGGCATACCAATCAGGAAAGAGGAGTTTGAATTACCTCTGTTTCTTGACAATATGATCTTGTATCAAGAAAACTCTAAAGATTCCACACACACACACACACACAAATCCTGGAATTGATTGATAAATCCAGGAAAGTCTCAGGCTACAGAATTAATGTATACAAATCATTTGCATGTCAGTATACTAATAACAGTCAAGCTGAGAGTTAAATCATGAACTCAATAACATTTATAATAGCTACAAAGAAAATAAAATACCTAGGTGTAAACTTAACCAAATAGGTGAAAGAACCTATTAGGTTCTAATAGGTGAAGGACAACCCAAAAGCACTGATGGAGGAAATCACAGGTGACACAAATGGAAACACATTCTATGCTCATGGATAGGTACACTCAACATTGTTAAAGTGTCCCTATCATGAGTGGCACCTATTGCTCAGTGAGTAGGGTGCCAGCCCCATATACTGAGGGTGGTGGGGTTGAACCCAGCCCCAATCAAAGTGCAACAAAATATCCAGGTGTTGTGGTGGGTGCCTATAGTCCCAGCTACTTGAGAGGCTGAAGCAAGAGAATTGTCTAAGCCCAGGAGTTGGAGGTTGCTGGGAGCTGTGACACCACAGCACTCTACTGAGGGCAATAAAATGAGGTTCTGTCTCTTAAATAAAAGCACAGTCCATATCACCTAAAGTGATTTACAAATTCAATGCAATCCCTATTAAAACATCAGTGTTGGCTTGGCACCTGTGGCTCAAGTGGCTAAGGTACCAGCCACATACACCTAAGGTCTATCTTAGTTAATGGTGAGCTCAGTTCGAATCCAGCCCGGCCCACCAAACAACAATGATGGCTGCAACTGAAAAAAAGTAGCCAGGTGTTGTGGCAGGTGCCTGTGGTCCCAGCAACTTGGGAGGCAGAGGCAGGAGACTCGCTTGAGCCCAGGAGTTGGAGGTTGCTGTGAGCTGTGGTGCCACGGCACTCTACCTAGGAGGACAGCTTGAGGCTCGGTCTCAAAAAAAAAACAAAAACAAAAAACAGTGTTATATTTCACCATATCCAAAAAAAAAAAATTCTAAGCTTTATTTGGAACCATTAAAGAGCCAAAGAAATCTTAAGCAAAAAATAAATAAACAAACAAAAAACACAACTCCTCCCCACAAAATCTGAAGGATCACTGACTTCAGATTATACTGACTACAAGCCTATAGAAACCAAAACAACATGGTATTGGTATAAAAGTAGAGACATCGACTAATGAAACAGAACAAAAACCCAGAAATAAAACCATTTATGTGCAACCAACTGATCTTCAACAAAGCAGACAACAACATACACTGGGAAAGAAGCTGTACTCAGTAAGTGGTGCTGGGAAGACCAGACAACCACACACAGAAGAAAGAAACAGGACCCTTAACTCTCAACATATACAAAAATTAACTCAAGATGGATAAAAGGCTTAAATATAAGGCATGAAACCATAAAAATTCTAGAAGAAAACGTAAGAAAAACTCTTCTAGACAAAGAATTCATGACTAAGACCCCTAAGGCAAATACAGCAATAAGAAAAATAAATAAATGGGACTTAAACTAAAAAGTTTCTTCAAAGCAAAGGAAATAATCAAAGTGTATATAGACAACCTATAAAGGGCTAGTTTTTCTACTTTTTAGTAGGGATGGTTCTCTCTCTTACTCAGGCTGGTCTCAAACTCCTGAACTCAGGCAATCCACCTGTCTCAGCCTTACAGAATGTTAGGATTATAGGTGTGAGCCACTGAGCTCAGCCTAAAATATTTTAAAATTTAATAAATACTAGTGGCTTGTGCCTGTAATCCTAGCACTCTGGGAGGTGGAGGCAGGTAGATCACTTGAGATCAGGAGTTTGAGACCAGTCTGAGCAAGAGAGAAAGCCACTCTCTAAAGAAAAATAGCTGGGCGTTGTGGCAGGTGCCTGTACTCTAAGGTGACCAGACATCCTGCTTTTGATGGGACAGTCCCGATTTTTAACAATTTGTCCTGTGTCTCATGGCATTTTTTAAAAAGTCCCAATTTTTGGAAAGAATGCACAACAAGCTAGGGAACGCAGGAGAGAATGGGTGCTGAAAATGTTAATGTAACTCCGTTTAGGAATGAAGAGGTTAATGTAACTTCATTTGGAAATGAAAAGGCTAATGTAAACTCCCTACTCCCCTACTGGGCAAGGTCGCCCAGGTGGAATTAGTATCAGAAGGAGACTGGCTCCCTCAGGTGCCAAACTGTCTGGAACAAACAAGTAGCCCCGCCCTCTCTAGAGGGTCCCTAACCATAAACAGCTCAGCCAATAACAGCCCAGCCAGACAAAACACCCAGTGAAATTCCTCTATGTGCTTAAAAACCTCAGCTCACTTCACCAGGGGGTCGCCCTTCCTCCAGCCACGCTGAAGGGAAGAGTGGCCCAGGCATATGCTTGCAAAATAAAGCACTTTTTGTCTTTACATGTGTGTGGTGGTCTCTCAGCGGCAATTCTGGTCCCAACACTGCCATGTGGCTATTTCACCAGGATATGAGTTTTATATTACTTTTGTTAATTTTATAATGTTAAACTTTAATAATAACAAATCACTGTTGAGAACTGATTATCGAGAACTGCTTATCAAAATTTGCATTGTTGATCAGTCGTTAGAATTCGACCACCATTGTTTGGACTTAATGAACAATGGCATTTTTTGGCATTGGCAACCACGAAAACATTTTGTAACTGTCTCTCAGACGATATACATCATACTGAGTGCTAGTGCTAGTTAAATAAGTGATGCCAACAAATCAGCTGTTCAGATAATTTAGGTAAGTTATTTATTTATTTATTTCATGAATTTAGCAGACAGTACTCATATTATTTATATTTTATAGTGGCAGCAAAAAGTCTAGCCCTGGCCTTGAAAGTGACACTTACAAATTATGAGGTATCATTATTAAAAAAATATCTTGATAAGGAAAAGGTTAACTCTTGGGCATCAGCAAAAATCACAATAGAGGGCTTGGCGCCTGTAGCTCAAGTGGCTAAGGTGCCAGCCACATACACCTAAGGTGGCAGGTTCAAATACAGCCCGGCTTGCCAAACAACAATGATGGCTGCAACCAAAAAATGGCCCGGCATTGTGGTGGGCACCTGTGGTCCCAGCTACTTGGGAGGCTGAGACAGGAGACTCGCTTGAGCCCAGGAGTTGGAGTTTGCTGTGAGCTGTGATGCCATGGCACTCTATCCAGGGTGATAGCTTAAGGCTCTGTCTCCAAAAAAAAAAAATCACAATAGAGAACAAATGTTTAGAAATATTTCATCATTTTGAAACAAACCATGTTCCATACAATAATGCACTAAAAATTGTGGGATACGCACTGTCCTTACCAGGAACTCATGCTGCGAATGAGCGCGTTTTTTTCTATGGTAAATAAAATGTGGACATCAGAAAAATCACAATTAAGTGTTGAGACTTTGAAAGCCATTTTATATGTGAAATATAACTTAACAAATTCTTGTGAAAAATTTCATGACCTTTTAAACAACGACAGCAATCTACTAAAAAAATTGACTCAAATGAGAAATATGCCAAAGAATAAAATAATACTATACATAATTTTTTTTTTTTTTTTTGGCCAGGGCTGGGTTTGAACTTGCCACCTTTGGCATATGGAGCCAGTGCCCTACTCCTTTGAGCCACAGGTGCTGCCCTATACATAATTTTTTTTAATGTATTATATTTGTAAATTGTACTTATGTTGAAATTAAAAAATATATACTTCAATACTATTTTTGTGTTCTATGAAAATTTTTGTTGCTCCATATAGACCAAATTTTTAATTAAGACCCCTGACTTCCCCCCTCCAATGGTGTCCTGCTTTATCAATGTTAAAATCTGGTCACCTTACTGTAGTCCCAGCTAGTCAGGAGGCTGAGGCAAGAAGATATCTTGATTCCAAGAGTTTAAGGATGCTGTGTTATGATGCCAAGGCACTCTCCCCAGGGGAATAGAGTGAGACTCTGTCTCAAAAAGGAGAGACAGATATCTGGGAAGTGCTTTTCCTGATGCTGATTAAAAAAACCCCAAACCACCAACAAACAAACAAACAAACAAACAGAAAAAAAAAAAAAAAGGAGAGAGAGAAAGAAAGAAAGGAGTGCAGAGGATGCCCCTCAGCAGAGGTTGGGCCAGTCCTGGAAGCTGGCCTGTGCATTACAAAGGCCCCACAGGTGGCCTTGAGTGACACTCTACTCTAAACTGTGCCACTGACCTGGAAGTGCATCTGGGGCTTCTCTGCTCCAGGAGTGATCACTCCCAGGTCCCAACAGCAGGAAGCAGTCATTAAGCTTACACTCAGCCATGACGGAGGAGAGAGACAAATGTGCTTATCTAGCTGAAGGGATGAGGGGAGCACAGCATGAAAGGGGGGGGGGTGTCTAGCCCCTGCCATCTAGGCCCTGCTGCAGGAACCCTGGACCAAAGCCTGCCATGGGACTTTCTGGCTGCCCTGCTCCCTGCATCCCATCGGAGTGCCAAGGCAAAAAGGTCTCAGCTGGTTTTGCCTTGACAGTGTTGGGCGTGCTCCCTCTCTCCTGCCTAATGGAGGGATTCCTGGGGCCTCCGGGTCCAATGTGCAGCCTACCACAGTGGGGACTCGGAGGAGGGAGGTCCCTGACCATGAGCAGGGCATTCAATTGTGTTGACCTGAGACTGTAGGTGGGGGCTCAGAAACTTAGGGGACACACAGCAGAGGTTTACCTGGGAAGCAGTAGTAGGGCTGGGAAACCAACCCATGGCACAAAGAAAATTTAACTCCCTGGGTCTTTACGCAACCTGTCTGCTCTAGAGGCTTTTCTGGGAAGCTTGAAAATTACTTTCTGGGGCCCCACCCCAGACCAATTAAATCAGAGACCCAGGGATGGTGGGTGGTAGGGCTGGCTGGGGGGGTTGGACTTAAGCTCTTACAGAGACCTTCCTTCCTTGGAGGAACTCGACTCACAGCTACTCTCTCGGTCCTTCCTGGGAGGCAGGAGACACTTTGAGCTCAGGTTTTTTTTTTTTTCTTTTTTTTTTTTTATTGAATGGTAACTGTGTACATTGATGCACTTTGGGGGTACAGTGTGGTGTTTT
>NW_003852412.1:29266268-29274751 GCF_000181295.1 Otolemur garnettii
TAGCTTGCCGAACTTCTTTCTGGGCTCAGCTCCCCGTCTTTGACTTCATAGATTCTGATTCCAACCAGTTTTTCTTCCTTTGTTCAGGAGCCTCTGACCAGGGTTGCTACCAGTCGGCCATCTTCCCAGAATCCTCCTGAGCTCAGGTTTATCCACCACATCCTGGGAATTTTCCCCACCCTGTGCCGTGCTGTTTCTCTATGACAGTTACTCTTCTGACACAGTAAACCCAGGAAACTGAGTCTCAAATAAGGACTGTCCTGGCCTCCCCGTGGGAGTGTCCCCGTTTGTATCTGGGAAGTATTTTCTGCCAAATAAAGCACAAAGACTTACTGAGAGGAGGGGATAGCAGCCTGGTGGGCAATTCCTGTGTGGAGTTTGTTGCCATTGTTGTGCTAGTGACTTGCGCCTCTTGAGAAGGATGGGAAGGCCCTTGTGTCCTGAGTTCCACATTCTCTTGTCCTGGGTGGGAAATGGGCAAATGTTTAGCTCTTTGTCTTTTTGATGAAAATGTTGGCTTTGAAAGGTAAAGAGGCTGCTGCAGAGGGTTGAGGGGGAACTGGGCTTTGAGAGGCAGCGACAGCAGCTGGGCCCTGAGGGCAGAGGGCGGTGATGATGTTGGGTGCAGGGACTTTGTGCCTCTCTCCACCCAGGACCTCAGCAGTGGGTGCCTGGGGATGAGCCCTGGCATCTCACCTTATTGCAGGTGGTGGGGGCCGCCAGGGGAGCCGGGAGGCCTGGACTAGGAGCAGCTCACTGGCTATCACGATGTGCAAAGGCTCCTGCTCAGGGCCCCTGGGTGGTGGGGGCTCTGGGACTCTCCAGCTCTTTGATGGAGGGGCAGGTACCATGTGACTGAGCCAGAATTAATTTTCCTCAGAGAAATTAAGAAATGCAGCAATTGTTATGCATGCTCTTGGGAAGTGGAGTGACTCACACCACACTGTAGATTTGTCAGGTTAGTGGCCCATCACTGGGGAAAGGCGCTTCCATTCAGTGGCTTTAAGAAGGTAGGATTGAAGGTTGGTGTGTGGAAAAATGAGGATGGATGAAAAGACCCATCAGAGCCAAGGGGTGATGCAAGAAGGCTGGAGGAGCCTCCGGCAGAGGGTGTTCTAAAAGGAACTTTGGGATCTGAAATCTCTGAAGTTTTCTGTGGGGTGTGGACACCAAGGCCTTCTCCTGTAGGACAGCTTCAGTGAAGCTGAGACTTGTTCCCTAATGCTTTTGTGTGGGTGACTTCTTTTCCCCCACCCTTCCTCATCAGAAAGACTTTTGATGTAACTGGTTCACTGTTACAAAACTCATAAGAAGGTGTGTGCTTCCTCTCATTCCTGTTTACAAAAGCAAACTTTGTTTCCAGCTTCTAGTGTCTCCTAGGGTTGTTCTGTTGTTCTTGTTTTTGAGACAGACTCTCACTTTGCTGCTGCCCTGAGTAGCATGCCCTGGCCTCTCAGCAACCTCAAATCCCTGGGCTCAAGCGATCCTTCTGCCTCAGCCTCCTGAGTAGCGGGGCTACTAGCCACTGTCACAATGCCTGGCTAGTTTTTCTATTTTTAATAGAGATGGGTCTCGCTCTTGCTCAGGCTCATCTGGAACTCCTGAGCTCAGGAATTCACCTGCTTGGGCTCCCAGCGTGCTAGGATTATAGACCTGAGCCACTGCTTCTGGTCTCCATATTTTTTCTTAGACAATGTCATATATCTGCTGTTCTGCTTTTACCCTTGTCACTTAACAAATGACCTTGAGCAGATTTAGTTCTGCCTTATCTTTATAATGCTCCTTACTATTTGATTTTATGAATAATGAACTTAACCACTTACTGAGGCTGGAATTCTGGGTTTCCAGTCTCGTAGCGATGAAACAGTGAATTTCCTTGTGTGTATCCTTTTGGAGAACTCTGAGAGTGGTGGAGGGCTGTGGTTTTGCAGAGATAGCTGGAGGGGATTCAGGAGCTTGAAGGCTCAGGCTTAAGAGAGATTAAATCCCTTAGAATTGTTAGTATTTGAGATCTTTTGGGCTTCCTCAGGCAAGGCAGTACAGATTTAAGGTGAAAAAGATCTTAGGAGTTAATATTCAGTTTTTGCCCTTTGCAGAATTCCAGAAATACCACTAATGTGCTTGTATTAGTGCCAGGAGAGGGAACCCCCATTTACAGTCCCTGTTGTGTCACCTGTAGGCCCTCCTTAAAATTTGGTTGAATTGTATATACCTTATCTTTTGTAAATGGGAATATCACACTTGTTGCTGTATTTTTTTGTTTGTTTCTTTTTTTCCTGAATCTTCCAGTGGAGAACCATCCCTGTAAAGCTTCCAAGAAGAATCGACAGAGGGGGTTTCAACCTGCACTGAAATTGCTTTTACCTTCCTCCTGACTTTGGCCTCATCTTTTGGGGCCCTGCTGCTGTTTGGTGTCACCCTGAGGCTCTGCCCTGGGGCCTTGCTCCATAGGAGGGCTGGAAGTCCCTTGGTGCTGTATTGCTCCTCTGCTAACCAGGCCTGAGCAGAAGTGGCCAGGCTGGGTGTTGGCTCCTTCTCCCAGGACTAGGTCAATGTTCAGGGGTTGTGAAACCAAGTGCCTCACCTCATGCCCTGAAAAGCAAATGGAAATTCCCTTGGGAGGAGGACATGTGTGTAGGAGTCTGAGACGAGCACGGCAATGCCACACAATAGCAGCTTGATTAACCTTCGGGTGTCCTTCTGGTACACAGTGACCTACCTGGCTGTTGTTCATCTTTGATCATCCCAGCCCTTAAACTGAGAGGTGGATCAGCCCACCATGATGAAGAAATTGGTTAGCAGGAAGGGTTTTATAAAAGAAAGGAGCAAAAATTACACAATCTCCATTTTTGCTATTTCCTCACTTAGTGGAGCTCTACAGTCACATTAGAACAGTAGTCCTCAACCTTCCTAATGCCGCGATGTGTTTTCATCCTCGACCCACAGGTTGAGAACCGCTGCGTTAGAAGAAACATTGGTTCCCACCTCAGTAGTCTCAGCTGTGGGGGAGGTGCCCTCAGGAAGTGTTGCAGGCCTCCTGGCTGGGAATGCACAGGGCTGATGTCCAGCCAGCACGCTCCAGTATGCAGTGAGGGTCAGCAGTACTTCTGAGGCAGTAAACATTTTCAATATGTCTGGGTTTATGCTGAAAATCATATTCAATATTATATGACAATTTTTTTTTGAAACAGAGTCTCAGTCTATTGCCCCAGGTTAGAGTGCAGTGGCATCAGTCTAACAGTAACTTCAAACTCCTGGGTTCAGGTGATCCTCCTTCTCCTGCCTGCTGAGTAACTGGGACCACAGGAGGAAGCACAGGTAGTGAGAATAAGACGGAGTCTGTCAGGCTGGGGTTGACAGGACACAGCTGGGCTGGTCAGGGTAGGACCTGCCCGTCCCTCACCCCGTCTCCCATTCTTATGTTTTGTAGATTTAGCTCCCACCCTAAAGATGCCCATCTTGAGTAGTTTAGGTGGATTGGTTTAGGAGATTAACTTTTAAATTAGAATGTTGGTAGTTGTTTATGAGTCACGGGTTCTGTCAATTATTGTTTAAGATAAAGGTTAACACAGTCTACAGTTTGAACTTAAATGTATAAAACTGTAATGTTGGAAATGGAAGAATAGAACAGTCTGGGAGAGGCTACTCTCACTCTTCTCCAGAATCCTGGCCTTCTGACAAAGAAAGTTTGGTGGACCCCTCCCCGTCTCTGCATATTGGCTGACAGTGAGGCCAGACCCTCACCATCCAGTAACACAGGCACCTACCACAATGCCCAGCTAATTTTTCCTTTTTTTTTAGTAGAGACAGTATCTTTCTCTTGCTCAGGTCTTGAACTCCTGATGTGAAGGCATCCTCCCACCTGGGCCTCCCAGAGTGCTCAGATTACAGGCCCCTGACCTCAGTATTCTGTGATAATTTTGTATATGGAAAATAAAAAAAAAGGATTTCTGTTGTCATTCAAACTACAGGAACAGAAGCTCAACAAAATCCACTGGCTGGTGAAAGATGGGGAAGTATAAAAACCAGAATGGGAAGGAAGAACCCACAGGAACCGTGCCAGCAGTGGGGATGGGGGTAGTAAGAATTTTGCTATGTAAAGCTGGGAGTAATACATGAAGAAAACTATTGTAACCTCTTCTGTATACGCTGATGGTGGAGGTGGGGCTCACTGTCGGATTGAAACCACCTCGACTTGTGGTCATCAGAAGTTCCGGCGGCCTCCTGAGTGTTTGGGGGCTCCCGGAAAGAGCTCCAGGACCCCTGGCTTACTCTTGTCATTCTGTGCCTTTGGGCCCCCACTGAAGCTGAGGCCCCCAGAGGACAGTGTAGCTATCCAGAGCATGACTGCAGGGCGGGACAGAGCAGTCCAGTCCCTTGGCTGCCACCCGCTGGCCGTGTAAACTCGGGCACACGCCTCGTCTCTCTGGTTTCCGCGGGGCCTGGCCCAGAGGCAGTGCTCAGCAGGCGGTGGCTGGCACTGCCAACCTGCAGGAGTGAGTCTGTGAGCTCAACTTCAGCTGCAGAGGAGGAGACAGAGCTCCAGGAAGGTGGGGAACCCCCTGAGGCTGGGAGGTGGAAGAGAACAATGGTGATCAGAAAAAACGCTGCCAGAAGACAGTGAGACTTCTGAATGCTTGTGCACCCCTGGGGTGCTTCGGGTCCTGATAAAGAGGGTCATGGCACTTGTTCTCCAGAGTCAGTTGTAGCTCGAAAGATGTGTCATATGTGTAGCCAAAGGTAGGAGAAAGAAGGAGCCAAAGGAACAGAGAAAGAAGAAAAAGGTTGGGACCCGGGGCTCGCAGGAAGGAAGAAAACGTAGCTGACAATCAGCCAGTCCCCGTGAGGTGGCCGGGACTGGGCCGCAGGTGGCCTGTGAAGCTTCCTTGACACGCAGTGAGTTTCCGCAGGACCTCTGGCTGCGCGCCTCCGTTTACGTTTCTGGCTTCCTATAAACATCTAATGAGCATGCGCCGAGCCAGCAGGCTGCCTGGGCCCCCGGAGTCTCCTCTCAGCTCCCTGCACAGGAGCTGTCTCCCTGGTCCTCCCTCCTCCCAGGGGACCGTGTGCCTTATCACGCTGGCACAGACGGCAGCAAAGCGGGGCGGGGCACATAGTATCTTTTTCTTTGGGGGAACCACAGCACTCCCCTAGTCGAGGCTTGTGTTCCACCTTTAATGACTCAGCTCTACCAGAAGGTCACTCACCGCTGGTTAAGTCCCCAGTCAGTCCTTCATCGGTGTGGGCTGCCCGGCCGGCCCACCAGCGTCGGCGCCAGCCACGCGTGGCTCTCCTGGGACAGAGGTGCGCTCTTGCCTGGAGGGCTTTGAGTCTGCAGCTGTTGGAGAGGGAGGGTGGAGACCACAAGGGACAGGTGGAGACCAGAGGGCGGCGGATCCCTGCCAACACCGGCGGAGCTCTCCCTCCAGCGGAGCCGCGTCGCCCAGCATTTTCCACTCGCCTGGGCTTATAAATTCTCTTTCATGCTTAAGTTGGTTTGTGGTGGGCTTCTTTCACCTAAATACAGCAGAAATCAGAGAGGACACCTGCTTTCTCTTCACCAGCAAAGGAGGAAAGCAAAAGGATTTCCTTGTGACCCAAATTGTTGATTTCTCACTACTTTTTAACACTCAGCCTCTGTATGGACCCTTGATCTTCCCAATCATGTGCTTGACTGGAGCTCTTAAAAACAATCTCAAATTAATTCTACATCTTGTAAAATAAAGAGGAAACAGACTTTGAGAGTCAACATTTTACCATTATGTGGGATTTTTATAAAATTTGCTAAACATCTACCAGTCTATCTGCTGTCTGGGCTGGATTAGGGTCTCTGGGAGGGACTGCTGCCTTTCTCATAACTGTGTGGGAGTAAATTTGAGAAATAGTAGTAAATAATATTAAGCCAAATAATTACAAAGGGGAAATCTTCATCTGGACAACAGAAATGAGTATTCTCTTGCTTTTTTCCGAGCTCCCCTGAGTAAGTCTGGTGTTCAGTGTTAGTGGTGTTATGCATCTGTGTGTCTCTGGGTAGAGAGTTTATACTTCTAAGCAGAACCCCAGCAACTGCCTTTGGCCTGGCCTGTGCTTTCCAACCTGCGGGTCAGGTGAGATGTGGCTCTTCTTTGTCCCCACACAGACTCCTGGGTCTCTGTTCTTCAGCGTATCCAAAGTATCCCCTTCTTTAAAGACTCAGTTCAAGGCTTGTGTGACCTCTGGAAAGTCAGACTAATTTAAGTGGTTCTAATTTAAGAAGAAAGAAAGAAAGAAAAAAAGAAAGGAAAGAAGGAAGGAGAAAAGAATAGGTTTCTTTGCTCAAAAACAGCTTACACAGAACCCCAACAGGGTAAACCAAGCAAACTGGAGCTGTTCAGGATGAAGCAGGGTTGCTGGGCTAGGAATCCTCCCTTGATGGCCTCCAGGATGGCTCTTGAGGTACCTCCACGAGCCCCTGGGACTCTGGGAAGCGATTTGCAAGCCCAAGACCTTTTGCAGCTCCCAACAATACTGCAAACCTCTATTTCTAAGTGCCACCTCTTCTGTGGAGCCTGAAAAGGTATTTTTAGTGCCTGGGATCATGCAGCTTTCTGCTTTCCTGTGCCACTCAGCATCTGTGAGTGTACCACATAGCCTGGTCCCTGCTTTAAACTGATCCACCTAAGCAGATTTGTTTGTCTTTGAAGCTTGGTACCTCTATGCATTTCTTTTGGGAAATGACTCAAAACTCACAAGTTAGAGAACGTAACTGAAAGTACTCCAGGAAATGGAGAGATAAGTTTTGTTCACAGACCTGGGAAAGGCTGGCAGATGCTAGGCTGCTCGCCCAGAGTGAACGATCTGACAAATGTGCAGATACCAGGACACAGGAGGGTGGTGTGGACCGAAGGCTGCCAGTCCTGCTCCTTCCCTAGATCTTTTCCCCAGTGTACTTGCTGGTCACGCTGTGGTCTGCATGTCACCTTTTATCTCCGGGGCAGTCTGTGGGGTGGGTGATTCAGTTACTATTGAAGATGCACCAGATGGGGAAGCCTGGGCCTGTCACTAGTGCCCCACCTGCTGCAGCTGTCTCCTCACCACTGCGGGTTGAGTCCTGCTTCCCTGACTAGAGTGCACAGCACTGTCGTCCTCACTCCAAGGTTTTGTGTAAACCTTGAGGGGCTAGAAATATACATCATACTGGATGTTGGGATGTGGTTTATCTAAGACTGGCCATGCTTTCTTAGTGAGGCCTGCCCTGGATGCGCACAGTAGACAGGGGCCTTGGGCTCAGTTGGACATGATGGTTGGAACGCCACCTGGTGGCAGTGAAGAATGGTGCGTGTGATGGATGAAATTTCAATCTTTCCAGTGAAGGGCAAATGGATAAATAGTCAGGTAAATGATGTTCAGGGAGTCCCTTTCTTCAAAAACAATCCCATTTAAAATATTCTTGAAAGAAAAATCTATACTGGATATATTTTTTAGTCTCACTAATCATTTCAAATCCATGTCAATGTCATCACAATAATTATTGAGTTCATAATTCAGATTCCAAATTTCTGTATTTTTCAAAATAAAGATTACACATTGTTTGGAGAAAATCTAAACAAGAGTCTCAAAAAATAGTTGCCCAGGCATAAGCACACACAGTTTTGTTAATTACACACATGTAGTTACAAGTGTGCTTGCAAAAAGGTTCATTGGAAACCCACATAAGGCTCTGGAAATCTACAAGGTAAAGGTCAAGGGCAGGCAAAAGTTCAGCCCTGCCGGAGCTTTCCTTACAATCAGTGTCCCTCACCTAAGAATTGTCTTTCCTTTTTGTACAGAGGATGGATTGTATTTTCATTTTGCCTACTCAGACATGAATGTAACATAGTGTTGATTTTCCTTGTTTGAGTAATAAAATTCTTAACAACAGCCTATAACTAAGGGCTATTTTGTACAAGAAAAATTAGGAGAAAAATAATATGGCTATTTCAGTAGAAACTTGATGCTGAAAAATAATTCAGATTGCCAGATTTTCTTCTGAAATGTTGAATCTTAGAATCTTTGTATTGTGAAAAGTCTCAAAGACACCTTAGTGCTGTGCTTAACTTTTTCATAGCCATAGAACTCTTTCTTCTGTAACATTTTATTCTGCCACCTGTAACCCTTAGAGTTACCAGCCAGGGAGCCAGTCTCTTGTTTATATGCTTGAATTCAGTGTACACACGGGGTACAAAATGTTGTTGTCATACTGAGTTTTGCAACAAATATACTAAAGTATACACATAAAAATACCACTAAAGAAATCATCTTGGAAAGCAGTATCTTATTCAAATCATACTACCACTGATCAAGACAGTTTGGGAACTTCTCTTTTGGAATTCCCTTCGTTACCAGTTTGTACTCATTATGTGAAAATCACATGGCATTATTTTGGGTCCTACTCCTTTGGAACTCAAAACTAGATTAGCCAGCCCAGTCAACTTTCTTATTTACCCGATTGTCAGATATCACAT
>NW_003852412.1:29274813-29284396 GCF_000181295.1 Otolemur garnettii
CACAGCAACCTCCAACTCCTGGGCTCAAGCGAGTCTCCTGCCTCAGCCTCCCAAGTAGCTGGGACTATAGGCGCCCGCCTCAACGCCTGGCCATTTTTTGGTTGCAGCCATCATTGTTGTTTTTGGCGGGCCCAGGCTGGGGATTCAAACTCGCCACCTTAGGTGTATGTGGCTGGCGCCTTAGCCGCTTGAGCCACAGGTGCTGAGCCAGATATCACATATTTCTAAAACTAAACCTTCCTAAAAGATGAGAGGACAATAGTCACAAATTCTGCAGCATGTCACTGTTCTTCTCAAACTCTAGGAAATGTTTTACTTTTGAAGGCCTTTGAATTGCCTGCAGATGTAGGAGAGAGAGTGCTGGGGAAACAAATGTGATCAGAAATATTCGGCCAGCAGGGTGGCTCATGCCTGTAATCCCAGCACTCTGGAAGGCTAAGGCAGGTGGATTGCTTGAGCTCAGGAGTTTGAGACCAGCCTGAGCAAGAGTGAGACCCCATTTCTACTAAAAATAGGAAAACTAGTCCTAGCTACTCAGGAGACTGAGGCAGGGGGATGGCTTGAGCCCAGGAGTTTGAGGTTGCTGTAAGCTATGACACCACGGCACTCTACTTGGGGTGACAAAGGAAGAAGACTCTGTCTCCAAAAATATGAAATAAAACAATAGAGAAAAGAAAATGTTCCTCCAATTTCCAATTAGAAAGGTTTTAAAAGTAATGTATAAGGTGAAACCGGGGTGAGAGGAAGCGGTGAGAATGGGACAGGCCCTGAATGGGGCTGTGTAAGGACTGGCTTTGGTGCAGCTGTGTAACTGTGGAGAGACAGACTTGGTTCCTGCTTTTATTTTTTTCATAAAATACCCAACACTGAGAAAGCAGTTTACAAAAATTAAAGTCAAATCTCAAGTTAAAGCTAGTGTTCAAAGTACTAATTGTAACACTCTTTGAATTAATTGTTCATTTAATTATTTTTTTGAGACAGAGTCTCACTTTATCACCCTTGGTAGAGTGCTGTGGTGTCACAGCTCACAGCAACCTCCAAATTCTAGACTTAGGCAATTCTCTTGCCTCAGCCTCCTGAATAGTTGGGACTACAGGTGCCCGCCACAACGCCTGGCTATTTTTTGTTGCAGTTTGGCTGAGGATGGGTTTGAACCCACCACGCTTGGTATATGGGGCCGGTGCCTTACTCACTGAGGGACAGGTGCTGCCCTGTTCTTTTAATTTAATTGAAATTAAAATAGCCTTATATATACAATTTTACTAACTTGAATTATTTTAAATCAGTAATGTACATCAACAATTGGCTTTAGACCCATGCCTCCTGGCTGATAGGAAAGGTTAGACTATGGGCTCTGACACTCCAGATTTGAATTAGCTTGACCTTGGGCAAATCAGGTAATGTGTCCGTGCCCTAGTCTCCAGCTCTGTTAAATGAGGATGATAATAATTTTGCCCCCTTAAAAGGTTGCTGTAAGGAATGGAAAAGAACATTCTTTGCCCAGAAGACATCAGAAGGTTCCAACCAGCAGGGGCTGGTGAAGGAGGGTAGACGTGCAGTGGCCATGGGACACTAGACTCACTGGTCCCAACTGAAGACCTTCTAAACATCAAGCAATGGGGTTTGTTTTAGCCAACTGTGTTTACATATTCAGATCATCCTGCTCTTCCCAGAGTATTAGATTTCAGTCCTCAGTTAGCAATAACCACATGAACCTCCCCTGGCCAGTACTTTAAGGAGTCAGAGGTTTCCCCCTTACTGAGTGTCTTCTTAGCCTGTGTTCCTGTGTCTGCAAGTCAGTAGCCTCAGCTTTTCATTTTTAATTATCTATCTATCTATCTAGTGTATTATCACTCATCACCTATGTTCCCATATACTCATTCATCCACCTGTCCACCCACCCATCTTTATTTATTTATTAGCTCTGGTGTCTTTGTTTTATTTGTTGAAAGATCTAAGTAAGTGAGTTTATGTTAATCACTGGGAACAGTGCTTGGCACCTGGTAGCCCATGTGTGATGACTCTTAATCTATTCAATCCTGGTATCTTGTGTATGGTAGAAGGACATGGCACCATAATATTATAATTGTAAAAGTTCACATAAATAATAATATATAAACCCCAGTAATAGAATGTTTCCAACCCAAGTTTTAAGTACTAGAGTGGTGTGTTCAGGAAGCTGCATTTAGCATGTAGGGTCATGGTTGGGAAGATTTTGAGCTTTTGCAGTAGGAAAGAAGCTGGCATATCCATTTCTAAGTTTGGGGTGAGAGACTTTGAAGCTTAAGAGACTATTTATTCTGATTCTCTCTAAATCATGAACTTTTGAAAATGATGACTCTTAGCTATTTAAGGAAGCAGGGTTAAAAGGCAGCTTGTTGGCAGATGGCCACTGGCATAGGCTGTTTCAAAAGCTTAGCGGTTGTGTACACATGCACTTGGGCTTGGCCTTGGCCTGTAAACTTAAAGCACAGCGCACAGGTGTGACCTTTTGTTGCTGAGAAAATGGTTTTGTTTTTCAGAGGAAAGAGATACTGAGGACACTTCTCCATAGTGGTCCAGAACAAGGCCGTATTGCCCCAGACTTGCAGGTCTGTGCAGCCTGAGCCCCTGGGCCCTGTCCCTGCCCCTGGCCAGTCCTGACTGCAGTGGTGGCCGCCGATCCAGGCCTTCCTCAGTGGAGTCCAGCCCACAGCTGGCGTCCCCTCCTTTGCTACTTGCTTGGCCAATTCTGAGGCAGCCTCCGTGTTCTGCAGAAACTGGAAACACAGGCCTGGATGAGGTCAGGGGCTGTAAATGCCCTGACCTCACAGTCAGAGTGTCAGCTTCTGGAAGTCGGGTGGCAGGCTCTCGGGGGCAACGGGAGGGTGGGTCCAGAGAGAGCCAGCCGTCCAGTTCCTCACAAGTTGGAGCCCAGCTCTGCTTTCACGCAGTCATCCCTCTCCTGATTGTCCCTTTAGCTGCAATCAATCAGCTCGAGTTTCCACTTCCTGCCAGGTGTCCAGCTGCATGGCTGCGACTCCTTCCTGAAAACCAACAGTGAAGAAACCCTAGAAAGCAGAGGAGACACGGATTCCAGAAGTGGATGGCCACCCACCCATCCAGGCCCTTCTTCCTGAGCTTAGAGGTGAGTCCTGACTGGAGGAGTGTCAGCATTTGGGAATGGAACAGTGGTGGTAGCTTGGGGCCCTTCACTGCCTCTTCACACTTTCTCCCTGAGCTGGAGTCCACACAGTAGTCAATTCTTCTTCTTCTTTTTTTTTTTTTTTGAGACAGAGTCTTACTATGTTGCCCTTGGTAGAGTGCTGTGGCATCATAGCTCACAGCAACCTCAAACTCTTAGGCTTAAGTGATTCTATTTCCTTAGCCTCCCAAGTAGTTGGGACTACAGGTGCCTACCACAGCACCCGGCTATTTTTTTGTTGTAGTTGTCAATGTTGTTTAGCTGGCCCAGGCTGGGTTTAAACCCACCAGCCCCGGTGTATGTGGCTGGTGCCCTAACCACTGAGCTACAGGCACTGAGCTGCCAATTATTCTTTTTAACTTGAGTTCACAAGATAGAAAAATTAAACACTTAAGGAGTAAATTTACATTTGAAGAAAGACTAAGACTGCAGGATACATACTACCAAAAGCAAAAGTATTAGAAGGAACAGACAGAGGATTTAAGTAAGTATGAGGTGTGTGTGTGTGTGTGTGTGTGTGTGTACATGTTCCCCTGTATCCATGGAAGAAGGCTTCCAGGACCCCCGTCGGGTACCACAGTCCATGGACGTCCATGTCACTGTCTAAAATGATACTTTGGGGCGGTGCCTGTGGCTCAGTAAGTAGAGTGTCGGCCCCTTACTGAGGGTGGTGGGTTCGAACCCAGCCCTGGCCAAACTGTGACAAAAAATAGCTGGGCATTGTGGCCAGTGCCTATAGTCCCAGCTACTCGGGAGGCTGAGGCAAGAGAATGGTCTAAGCCCAGGAATTGGAGGTTGCTGTGAGCTGTGATGCCAAGGCACTCTACCGAGGGTGACAAAGTAAGACTGTGTCTAAAAATAAATAAAATAAAATAAAATGATATTTTATTGGTGTATAACCTACACAAATCCTCCCAAATACTTTAGACAATCTCCAGATTACTTATAATACCTAAATAATGGTTTGTGCACTGGGGCTCATTCCTATAATCCCAGCACTTTAGGAGGCTGAGGTGGGTGGATCGCTTGATTTTAGAAGTTCAAGTTCAAGACTAGCCTGAACAAAAGTAAAATGTCATCTCTACTAAAAATAGAAAAAACTAGCCAGACCTAGTGGCACATGCCTGTAGTTCCGGCTTGTCTGGAGTCTGGGCAAGAGAATTGCTCAAACCAAAGAGATTGAGGTTGCTGTGAGCTAAGATGCCATGGCACTCTACCCAGGGTAACAGAGTGAGACTCTGTCTCAAAAGAGAAAGAAAAAAAAAAAAAACAAAAATCTGAAAACACCTAAATAATGTAAACAGTATATGAATACTTATTATACTACTGCATTTAGGGAATAATGACAAGCAAGAAGTCTGTTTATGTCCATTCAGTAAAAAACATTTTGTCATTTGCAGTCAATTGAATCCACAGACGTGAGTCCATAGCTGCAGAGGGCTGAGTGCATACACATATGTAATGTATACACATAGGCTGAAAAACACAAGACACTTTATAGTAGCAATTTGAAACAAGAATAGGAAATCATAAAAATAACCAATTGGAAATATTAGGTATTAAGGTAACTGATATAAAGGACATGACATGTCAGAGAAATAGGATCAATATAGTTGAAGAACAAATTAATAAATTGGGAAGATAAGCTTATGAGGACTTCCCCAGTAGGAAGGAGGAAAGGAGAAAGAGATGGAAACATAAAAAGAAAGCTAAGATATAAGAAGAATAAAAGTAGAAACATTAACACCCAAATAATAGGAATCACAGAAAAAGAGAGAACAAAAACCTGGAAATAGGAAATATTTAAAGAAATGATGGAGGTAAATTTTCCAGAATTAAGGAACCCTGAAAGTTTTCAGATTAAATGGACCTGTAGAAAACAGAGACCAAGAAAAACTCTCACCTCAATACAGTGCACAGAAATTAAGAATTTCGTAAACAAAGAGAAAGTGTAAAGGCTCCTGAAGCAAAAGCATTCACCCTACAAGAACACGAGTCAGGTGACAGAGGACTCCCACACAAGAAAGGACAGAGTCAGCAGGTGGAGAGACAGAGAAGTTGCCGTCCAGTCACGTTCAGACGTGTGGGTTTCCTTCAAAGGTGGTTTGCCACACTGAAAACATTTTTGGAAAAGTTTTCATGTATAAACACATGTAGGAAGAAGAAAGAAACAGACATAAAATATCTTAGTAAAGTTAGTTTTGTCTAAAAGTTAATCTTCTCTTCTTTAAGTGGCCTTGGTTGGATGGATAGTTTTGCTTTGGGCAAAGTTGTGAGAAGAAAACTCAATTGGCATGACGTGTGGAGGAAGGCAATTCATACAAATGGGCAGGAAAACTAGGTTTCATCATTGTATACAACCACAGCTCCTCCTTTTCATAGTCTATTAAACGATGTGCTTTTATTTGAATCTATGGATCCATTGCTCCAGGTCACATTTCACTGACTGCTTCTCTATGGCCTGTAATCACAGCAGCACTTTATCAGAACCGCCTTGAACAAGAATTTGGGGATTCCTGCACATTTCAAGTCCAGAAAACACATCTCCCTGACTAGAAATCTTACACATTTCTGGTCTTTTCCCGTGGTTTTCTCTCGACCAGATGGAAGTTCTCTCTCTTGCCCTAAGTCAGGGTTCTCGGCCTCAGACTAACATTGTGGGTTGAGGGTCTCTATTGTGGGAGCTCGTGCACTGTGGGGTTCAGTAGTGCCCCTGTCTTCTACTCATCATATGCCATAAGGACCCCCTGCCTTTGTTCTGACAGTTGAAAATGTCTCCAGACATTGGCAAAATCACCACTGGTTGAGAATCACTGCTCTAAATATATAGGTTGTCCATAAAGTTCATGTGCTATTTAAAATAGACAACTATTTTAAATTTTATACAGTACTTATTCTCTATGCCACTCTAAATTTTCTTCTAACCTTGGGACAATGTATGTAACCTATTTCCTGTTTCTCTAGCTTGGAGCATAAAATAATGTCATACTTAAAAAAATTTTGGATAAAATAGCTTGAGCCCTCATGTTGCTGTCAAGAGAATGTCCTTGCCTTTTCTGGGATTTCCCTTTCCTATGATGAGCCCAAGGAACCACAAAGGCCACTTGATCCCATCAATTTCCAGCCCCTCCTCTGCTCCGGGGCTCTTGCTGCCTTGCAGGCTGTGGCCTGAGCCGAGGGCCATCCTCAGACATAGAGGCACCATTAGTCAGAGACTTCGGCTGCGACTGGTCTACCAGTGGCTGCTCTTGCTGTGGCGGCATGAGGAGGAAATGCCGCTCCTCAGCCTTCACTCTCAGCCAGGCTTGTTCTACACAGCACCACAGCCTCCCGGTCTGCATGGAGCCTTGGCGTGAACACACATGCACATGTAAACACACATAGTCGTCATTTCCAGGGCATCCCCACAGTGCCAGATGGTTGGGTCAGGAGATATTTGTAGCCCTGACACACCCTAGGACAATCCCAGCTTGAGAAGGACTTGTCCTCAGGGTTGAGCCTGGGTTACAGGTCCAGACTCCATCATCCCTGATGGGCCCTTCTGGGCATGGCTGCCAGTCTGCTGGCCTCGCAGGGAGCTGCTGTTACCACCGTGATGCTCTAAGAACATTAAACTGCAAAAGAAAAGTGTCAGGGGCTCCACCTCTGCACCTTCGGGATAGTCAGGTCTAGAGGTACATGGGCGAGCGGCCTTTGTCACCATCCCCACCCCCACATCCTGTTTCCATCTTCTATCAAAACAAACCTGAACTAGGAGGAACCCCTGGGGATATATGCTCTGGGACAAAGAGCATATGTTTTAAGGGCTCATTATGACATTTATGTGGCCACTTGTCTTGCTTAGTTCTTTTTTCTTCACCAAACAATCCATTACATGTGCAAGTGGTCATTTTCAAACTTACTTTTTAGAAGGAGATCTATTATTCCAAAGCACATTTTACAGGCGATCATAGTATTACAAATACAGAAGCAGGACTGTTTTAACTGAAGGATGGGGAATTCTACTTTTTACTTTCCTGCATTTCCCACAAAGAACCTGAGTTTTGAAGACATCAAGTGAAGACTATTCATGCAGAATACAGGGTCGAAAAAGAGAAACCCAAGTATGTAACTATCGGTCAGGATTCTGAGCTTTAAACAGAAAAGGAATTTATTAAAAAGCCCTGCGTAGCTCACCCTAGCCCTGAGAGGGGTGGCAGTAGGAACAGTGGCTCCAAATCACACTGCGGTGGGCATAGAAGCAACTGCTCACACTGCTGGATGTGGGGCTGTCCAGGGAGCTCCCACCATGGGACTGGGCAGAAACCTGGGGATGGACTACTCCTCGGGGCCTCACGAAGGTCCTGCTGCCGCTGCTCCCTGCCTCACTGGGTGGAGCCTGCACCGTTTCTGGCTCACAGTCTGAGGCAGGAGTGTCTGACAGGGAGACCTTGCCCCTTGCACCTGTGCTTCAGCTTTGAGGGAGGCTGAGGAGGTGTGTACACAGCATTTGAGCTTCTGTAATGTGAGGTGGCTCTATTTTGCATGGCAGAATATTCTCCAAAAGGAGAAAGAGGATCTGATGCTGGGGGAGGAGGAGAGAAAGACAAATGTCTTTCAAACTCTCTCTCTTTGGACATTATTCCCCTAGGAAAGACAGTGGCCCTGTAAGTCATCCCTCCATCCATCTATCCATCCAGCCATCCATCTGCAGAAAACTTTTCGTAAGAGCTGTCCTGGTTATCTATTGCATGATACACACTGTCCTGGCTTAGTGGTTGGAACTACCAATTCATTGTACATCAGGGCTCTTGTGGGGAAGGTGTCCACATAGGGCTAAGCTGGGTGACTGCTCCACATGCAGTCAAGTAGAGTCCTTTGGAATGTTCAAGTAGTGGCCGATCTGATCTGGAGGGTTTCAAATGGCTTCACCCTCTTCTCTGTTCCTTGGTGGGGATGCTGGAAGGCTGGATTCAGCTGGGTTCCTCTTTCTCTCCACATGGTCTCATGCTTCTGTGCATAGGCACTCCAGCAGGGTAGTGAGACTTCCTACGAGACAGCTCAGGGCTCCAGGAGACCATGCTCTCTTTACGGCTAGGCTCAGAGGTGTCATAATGAAACTTTTACCATACTCACAGATCAGCCCTAATTCAAAAGGAGGAGAAATATGTAGAGTACACTTTTACAAGAGGGATATCAAAAAAATTGCAGCTTTTATTAATCTACTGAAAGAACTATGTGCCAAGCATAGTGTTGTGAGCAGCAGATACAATATCACACTGGAAGAGGCCCTATCTGGATGGAGCTCACAGTCACCAAGGTCATCACACACCTCCACCCCAACTAAGACCCCAACCACGGAGAGGCAGTTGGCCTATCAAAACCCCAAAACCTCCCTAGTGACCAATAAGTGACCAGACACTAACTTCTTCCTCAACTATCTTCTTTAACATTTTATTACAACCCATAGTACTTTACGAAAAAATATATAAAAGTTTCCCTGGCCTTTATTTAGGGGCCAATCCCCACTGTTTCTGCTTTTCTCATGAGAGTAACCCAAGCGTATGCCTGATAAAAATAAACTCCTTAATTTTTCCATGTGTAAGTATGGACTCTCAATAATAATAATTTTAACCTTAACCATAAGACGAGCAAACAGATGGAAGCAGCTGATGAGGGCTGTGTAAAGAAGCATTGCAAATCACAAACACTTCTAATGTGGAGGGTGAATTCCAGAAAGTGGGATCTCACAAACCCCAGACTCCTCTCAAATGTACCAGTTACTGTATATTGACTGCACCAAGAATTAGGTGCTCAGCTTTAGGCATAATTGTTCCTGGTTCTCAGACCGACTCTACTGCAGCAACTTTCATGCCTAGAGCCTCATCCATGCTTCTCATGTGATGACTGACATCTTGGGGTCCATCTTGGGGTCCATCAGCACCTCCCACCCATCCATGCTGTTTAATAGATGCCTACACCCTCTAGCTGCTTCAGGAGGGATTTGAAAGTTACAGTGATCCAATCAGTGATTCAACCAGATCACCAAGGGGCAGTGACCTCCAACCAGTGCACCCTGAGATCTTAGGGGTGCCAAAAAAACTTTTAAAGATCATTAATTAAATTATTTTCAAAATAAGTTCAAAACACAGTAAGTATACTGTTTTTTACTCTTTTTTAAAATCAACATAATTGAAGTGTGCTGTGGAATTTTAACTGTAGGTTCTCGTGTGCCGTGAGAGCCTGCCACAGGTACTCTGACATGCTCTGCTCAGTCAGCACCATCATCCGCACCCTCTCCTGGGCTGTGAGGTGATGGTGTGCAGGCTTCTCCTGAGCTGTGAGGTGATGGTGTGCAGGCTTCTCCTGAGCTGTGAGGTGATGGTGTGCAGGCTTCTCCTGAGCTGTGAGGTGATGGTG
>NW_003852412.1:29284934-29327269 GCF_000181295.1 Otolemur garnettii
TGATGGTGCGCGGGCGTCTCCTGAGCTGTGAGGTGATGGTGTGCAGGCTTCTCCTGGGCTGAGAGGTGATGGTGCGCGGGCTTCTCCTGAGCTGTGAGGTGATGGTGCGTGGGCTTCTCCTGAGCTGTGAGGTGATGGTGCGCAGGCTTCTCCTGGGCTGAGAGGTGATGGTGTGTGGCCACTGGGCAGACAGATGTGAAGAGTTATTTAAAGGTGCTCACACTCAGTTAACAAAACTTGTTAAGCTCCTTCCGTGTTTAGGGAACTAGACCACAGACCACTTTGAGCCAACATAGTTTTTACCTCAGAGAAGATTTTCAAACTTTCCATTTGTTGGTACTTGATTGATAAAGTGATACATAAATAAAATTAGAACATAGAAAATTAGAAAAGTTAAAAAGAAAAGTAATTGATCATTATCTCACTATCCCAAAACAGCACTATTAACATTTTCATTTATTTCCTTCTGCTTAGTTATTATTTATTTTTACTTTTTAATAATGGACTTCACTTTTCAAGAACAGCTTAGGTTTACAGTGAACCTGAGCAAATAGTACTGCTGTCTCCCACTCACCCTCTTTCCCTGCACACAGTTCCCTCTCTCATTACCAGGTCATCTTAGTGTGGCACATTTGTCACAGTTAAGGCATCCATGTTACTGTATCACTAAGTGAGATTTAGTTAAGTTTCCCTCTCTGCATTCTATAGTTCTACAGGTTTTGACAGAAGCAGATCAGTACCCACCATTTCAGCCTCATACTGGATAGTTTCAACACTTACTTGTCTTTTCTATGGTCAGACTCTCCCCTAATGCACTTCTGCATGCAGCTTTTTCCGTTTATTTTTTGTGTGGGAGCCTGAAGAGAGCCTTCCTATCCCGCTAGTCATAGATTCCCATACACATCAGGGGATGCCTCACCTTAATGTTGGACACTCAGTTTGCTGGCAAGTTCTCACTTAGCATATAGGATATTTTAAAATCAACTAATGGAAACAGCTGTCTAGGATCTAGATAGCATTCAAGGGAAAGTAACTAATTTAGAAAGAAGCAGCACTGTGTGGTATACCCCAGCACCTCCCAGACAAAGGCTTTTGTCTGCGGTTGGAGGCCTGCACCTCACTGGCCTAGCCAGTGCTGGTTTCCACATGGCTGCCCTGCACCCCAGGGCTCGGAGGTTAGCGGTCGTGGGGGATAGTGCTGGCCTGAGTCTCAGCTTCCCTGTTCCTACAGGGAGGATGGGACTTCAGCCGTCACTCCCTGTCACTCTCTTCTTTCTACTGATTAGTCTTCAGACCTAGACTTGGAACTATAGTATCTTCTGCTCTTAGGAGTGATTCACTTAATGGGGAAATACCACTGGTGTTGGTGCACACAAACTCAGGCTATGTGGGAAGGTTTTAATAAAACAAGTGGCTCTGATTACCCACCAGGGTTGAGCTGCCTCACAGAAACATTCAACTATGTTATTGCCCAGAAGGTGTTCACAAAAGGCAAAAAGTTGCAGGTAGAATATCACTTTGTCATTTATCATGGACACTAGAATTAATGAGAATAATAGAGCCTTTTTTCTTTTTTTGCTGTAGAAGCAATACTCACAAAGTTCAATAAAGACTATCTACAAAGCCCTAGAGTATAACAGTGCTGTCTTGTTTGTTTGCTCCCACCATCACCCACAACTCTGCACCATGGGTGTGTCATTACTGCCACACTTGGAGTCCCCAGAGTTCTCCAGAGATGACACTGTCATCTGCGGATCTTCACGTCTGTCCCACAGGCCCACAGCTGGTATATGGCAGAACTGGAAGCTGGATCCAGAACAGCACTTTCCTCATCCGCCCCAGCTGCCCAAAATGGACCAGATAGACAGTCTGTCCTACCTGGGGACAAGTTTGCCAGCCCCTGTGGTATCAACACAGAGAACGGCTCCAAGAGGCTTTGTTTTTGCCCTCAGGGTCCTATCTGCACCTGACCTCTGACCCTATATGTTCCAACCATTTCCTAGTCTGTCATCTTGGCTCCAAAGTGGAGGAAAACTCTTCTTGCCTTCACGCTCAGAGGACTAGTGAAAATGGGGGAGGGGGGCAGGTGGCTGCCAGCCAGTTTGGCCCTGACAGGAATAGTCAGTAGGCTGTAGTTCAGGCCTAGCAGGGCCGGCAGGGCAGTGGGTCTACTTTAGGAGTGTGGGCTCTGGGCCTTAGACCTGGGCTGGAGTTATGCAGGTGACTTAGCCTCTCTGAGCCTCAGTTCCCTCAGCTGTAAAGTAGGGCTAACCCAGGTACATATGTTATGGAGCAGTTGCGTGAAGAAGCAGAGGTAAAGCAGTTAAGCTGGCCTAGGTAAGCCCTCAAGATACTGTCGCTTTTATGATTCAGGAGCCAGGAAAACACAGGACCCTCAATCTGCTGGTGCCTGGTGTGCCCACACTGCCCACCTGGAGGCCTCACAAGGCCTCCCACGTCAACATCCCTGCGTTTAGGTCAGTAACCTTCAGGCAGGGAAAGTTTTCTCACGACTGCCACACGTGAGCACATCTCCAAAGGGCCAGAGGATCTGGCAAAAGCCTAAACAGGTGACTTTGCCTGCGTTTCCTAGACACCTACTACCGGCCTCCGGGGCCACAGGGTTTGGTTTTAGGCTTCTCCCCACAGCCGGATGCATCTCCCTTCCTGTCCGTGCCAGTGGCCAGCTGTGCCCGGCCAGGGCATCGTCGCAGGCTTGGTTCCCATGTGGGTGAAGTCTTTGGAAACGAAGCGGTCATTAGTTGGCTGTCATCCTCGGACGCGGTTAGGCCCTGAGTCCCGCCACCGGAAGACAGGGCACTTGCGCCTCAGAGCTTCAGACTGTGCATCTACCTCGGGGAGCAGCCAGGAATTAAACGAGATGTTTTGTAAAAGTCTCTGTCAAACTGCAGAATTCCTTACAAATCCAACAGGTGTGACCACGATGTCATCACATCCCTGCCTGTGAGAGGCCATGTACACACACACGTGCACACGCCCCGCCACGTCCCTGACACGCCTGCGCGCAGGCGCCCGCCGATCTGCCTTCTACAGTGAGGCAAGGCTCGCCTGCGCGGCCACAAGGACGGGCTTAGGTCAATGTGCACGTTCCGTGGACGCCTTGTTCTTTCTCCCGCAGGCAGCTCTGGCCTCGGGTTCACGGCTGAAGGAAGCGGCCTGACTTCAGGTCCGGGCCACGCCGGGCTGCGGCGCCTCCACTCCGCGCCAGCAGGGGGCGCTGCGGTCCGCGGCCGGGGAGGCCCGGCGCCCCGGTGGGGCCGCGGGAAGCAGCCCTGCGCCCCCAGCCGCCGCTGCGGCGACGCGAAGGATGACACACCGGCTTGACGAGGGCCTTTGTCACGCGCAACGGGGATCTGGCATCTGGCGTCACCGCACAATGGAAAACAAAGTGCTTCTGCCTGGCTGGCCGGAGTGCACGGCTGCTCAGCACGGATGCCAATTATTTACAGGCAGAGTGGAGCTTAGGACCTGGCGGTGACTCAGAGTCACTTTCTGTAAAGCAGAGTCAACATTGCTCTTCCCCTCACTCTGGGCTGTAACTTGAAATTTTGGGTCACCATTTGTTTTTGTGCTAACCCAAGAGATCTGAGTGTTACATAAGAACTTTCCTTTTTTCTTTTCTTTTTTTGGAAGGGGCGCAACACTAACTTGGGACAGATCCTAGTGTGAGACGGTTGTTACTCTTAGCTCCCCAAATAGGTTGGTCTTATATATTATTTACTTGTTCAAAGGTGTGCTGTGTAGAAATTCAAGTAAAATTTGTAAAACCTGTCTCTGTCAGGAAGCCCTGGAGGGGTTTATTCACTAGGGAGGAGGACAGATTGGAGCAAGGAATGCCCTGACTGAGGAGGGGAGGGGAGGGAGCTGAAGGCCAGAAGTTTCTGGAACCTAAGGAAAGGGGAACAAAAGGAGACTACTGGAGCTGGTCTGAAGATTATGGCAGATTACTGAGGGGGAAGAGACAAGACAAGGGTTAGAAATTAGAAACAGCAGAGCCAGGAGGGCTGGAAGGGATCAAAGTATAAGAATAAGGAGCCCAGATGATGACGCCCTGGGTCCCAGCAGCAGAGAATTAGCTCAGAGGAGGGGCAGGAAAGCAGGATGGCTGGAACTTGCAGGTACCGGTGGAGTAGCTTGCCTGGGCTGTGGAAGGTGGATTCTCTCAGTGCTTTTGGCCAGCGTCCTGCTTCTGATACTGCTTCTTCCCAAGAAGTCCCCTGCATCCCACTCCTAGTTCTAGCTAACTGATTCCCCACTGATTTTCAATCCTCTGTGTTACCTGGTGAAATTTCAAATCAAAGTGCCCCCACCCCCAACTTAACTACATTACTATATGCCAGGTTGAATTTTTTGTGCTTGTTTATTTTTGGTTCTTTTAGGTTTTTACTTAGGAAAAAAAAAATCTTCTTCTGGGCTCTTGCGAGCTTTCTCTTTCTCCATGGCCTCACTAGGGTGGCTTTCTGGCTGCCTCACTGATCTCTGGCTTTGGTGGAATTGGGTAGGCCTGGGTATGAGTGGCTGTGCTGGGTTCCTGTGGCACACAGGATCCTGAAGCCTTTGGTGACTAAACAAGCCAGCAAACACAGAAACAAAATATCTATAAACAGTTTCCAAACCCAGTCTAGCAGAATTTAGCTTTGTCTAATTTAGTCCTCTGCCCCATGCCCCTCCCTGCCCCCAGCACACAGGGAAGATGATGCTGGTGTTTGTGTGTGTAGAATGTTCAGGTGCATGTTTGCTGCATTACGAGTGATTTTGCCTTGTGACCTAAATTCTATCCCTTTCTTCTTTTCTTGGAGAAACACTGGGGTTGAAGATAATGGAAGAATTCTGATTCCTTGTACCTTTTATGTGAGAGAGCGGGGACAAATGCAACCTCACACTTGGCCAAGGAATTGGTTATGGCTGATGCAGAGACAGCAGGGTGGAAGAGAGCCCTAAGAGCTGAAAAGAAAGCAACTGTTATCACATGGGTGGCTGGGCCCAGTGGCTCACACCTGCAATCCTGTCACTCTGGGAGGCTGAGGCAGGTGGATCCCTTGAGCTTAGGAGTTCAAGACCAGCCTAAGCAAGAGCGAGATGCTGTCTCTAATAAAAATAGAAAAACTAGCCAGGGCATTGTGGTGGGTGCCTGGAGTCAGTCCCAGGTACTCAGGAGGAGGCTCTCTTAAACCAAGAGTTTGAGGTTTCTGTGAACTATGATGATGCCATGACATGACAGAGAGAGAGAGAGAGAGACAGACAGACGGACTCTATCCGAGAAAAAAAAAGGTAACATCAATACAGAGGCTGAAAACTGTGCTTTGGTCACTTTGTAAGATTTGAGCTTTGCAGAGTAGGTAAGGCAGATTCACACCACTTTAGAGATGGGAGGGCTGAGACTCACAGAAGACTTCAGTGGGTTTCCTGAGACCGTGGATGTTAGAACTTTAGCCAAGTTTTCTGGCTCCCAATTCATACCTTTATGCTCCTGCCTCTCATCCTTCTTGGGGTTCGTGGGGAAGAGCAGGTATAGGTTTAAAAAATGCCTCATTCCATTTTCAGAGGTGATGAGGTCAAACACCTCATGCAAGTCAAAGTCTTGTCAAAAAGGCCATAAGCACGTTGTCCTCCAGCTCTCAGAGGGGTGCTACTGCTTGACAAATCAGGATTCACAGAGCAGCCTGGCAGGGCACAGCTGCAATATTGCTCCCTATTCTCAGGTTGACAGCACTGGCTGTGTGTCATTTGAGAGGAGAGAGGAATGTCAGCCAGAATTCCTGTCCTGAGGATGGCTTGCATGGGGATCCTGCCAGTATTTCTTGTGTCTTTTTCTGGGGCAGGGAGCCTCTGGGCTCAAGGTGACATGTAGTCCTCTCGATCCCCAAGTGCAACATCTTGACCGAATCCAAACTTCACAGAACAAATCCCTTTATTAAAAAGATTTAGTCACATGAAGACTCATTCTTTCTGGTGGCTCGAGTCCCTTCAGCCATATTTCAGTGACTCACAGATGCCCTGATGGGACTGGCGACTGCTGACGGAGAGAATCAGCATGGAAAGCCCAGGAATTGCCCCAGATCGCCCTGTGGGTTTGTGCTGAGTCTTCAGAATAAGTTTATAATAGCTTAACTTACAGAATTCTAGAGTTTCACTAGTCACCCCTCTTCATGCTGAATGGGGAAAGGATATATTCTGGGGTAGAAACAAAGGGAACTGGGTGAAGCAAGCATGCGTAGGCCATTTTTATCCGCCCCCCCACACCGCCCCAGTGGCCCATTGCTCCCTGCTGCTTTTTTCATGCCAGCTGGATTTCCCAAAGCCCTTGTCTCCACAGAGGCTTCATGGTGAAACAGCTGAGTCACAACTTTGCCCCTGCTGCACTACAATTGCAAACATTATCACCTCATCTGACATAGAAGGCTTATTGGTTGGAAGTGAAATCTTCATGAGGAAGAAGCTCTTTGGAAACAGCAAAACTGCCTCCATGAAATGAGGGTGTTTTTCAAAAGTCTGGAGCTGGGGTTATAAAGACCCAGAGGAGTCATCTCCCCCTTCCCACAAAAATGAGAATTAAAATATCAAGTGAACAGCATTGTAGGTTTCTCGTTCTATCAGCGACTCTTCCAGTGACTGTGATTTGTGTCCTCAGCACACACGACTTGCTGGCATCCCGCCCAGGCACCTCTGTCTCCTCTTCTCTTGCTCTCTTTGCCTTTCTCCCTGTCTCCCTTGTCCTTACTCAAAGTCGCCTTCACCAGGACGTCTTCTTGTCCCTTCTTGGCCTGCTTGGCATATTATTTGACTTCTGAGACGTAAAACAAATTCTATGCGCAGGTCATTCTCTGTTCATCATGTCCCCAGCAGGTTGGCAGTTCTCCTGGGTCTTTTTATTTCCCCTCTGCCTGTTTCTTCCCATCTTGGGGTGAGTAGCATCCAACTTCAGATCTGAAGTCCAACTTACACCAACCAAACGCCCTCCCAGCCAGGCTTAAGAACAGTCTCCTTCGAAGCACATATGAAGGCCCCCAAATAGCCAGGGCATGCAGACTAATTGAGTTTCATGTCCCTCCTCTACCCAAATGTGATCTCGCTGATACCATCTCCTATTAGATGACAAATCCGGATGTTTCTATCACATGGTTGCTGTTTGCCACATGCTTCCTGGACAGGTTTCTAAGTAACCTTAATGTCTGTGCTTCTGGGGAAGGAGGAGTAGAAAATAACTCCCCTCTTCAGTAAGTGGTTTTAAAAATATCACAGCATTTAAAAGCTTTTAAAGAGCAGTTCTCCCCTTCCAGCAGCTCTGGCTATTTGCTTTGTGATAGGAGCGTCCGAACAGCTTTGTGCTTGGCAACATCTGCCCGGGACAGAAGGCAGGTTTAGAGCCCAGGAGACTGATTTCTCCTTTGTAGGGCTTTCCATGAGGGGCGTGGGAGAGAAGGCACTGGGGGAATCGGTGGTCAGGGAGGTCTGCGTCCCCATACAGCTTCATTCGTGTGTGAGGCTCAGCAGCCCCTTTGTCTGCCATGAGCTGGTTTGTCCTGGCAGTCCTAAGGCAGTGACAGGGGACCCACTCTCATGTCCATGCAAAACCTGCTGGGGAAACGTCCCCAGACTGCATGTGTGTTTTGAATTGGTGTGGCCATAGTGTGACCACCCAGGTTGCTCTGGTGCTGCCGGATTCTGAGGCTCACACCAGGCCTGACTATCCTGTTTTAGAAGCTGGGAGGAGCTTGCCTCTGTGCCAGGGCTTGGGGTTTGCCTTCCCCAGAGCATTGAGCAAGAGCCTCATGTTTACAAAAGTCCCAGGCTCTGTGATCTCTTCCTGCCAGGGCAAGAGGAGGAGGAGGAAGCACAGAGTGACTTCTGACCTCTGGAGCTCTGAAAATAATTTTTTTTTTAAAACAGAGTCTCACTTTATCACCCTGTTTAGAGTACTGTGGCATCACAGCTCACAGCAACCTCAAACTCTTGGGCTCAAGTGATTCTTTTGCCTCAGCCTCCCAAGTAGCTTTGACTACAGTCACCTGCCACAACACCTGGCTATTTTTAGAGACGAAGTCTTACTCTGGCTCCGGCTGGTCTCAAACCTGTGAACTCAGACAATCCATTCACCTTGGCCTCCCAGAGTGTGAGGATTACAGACGTGAGCCACTGCACTTGGCCCTAAAAATATAATTTTAAACTTCTCATTGTAGAGCAAATCAATTGGTCTTCTGAAATATAGTTTTATTTTTTTCAAAAGTATTCATAAAATTGTGCATAAAAATACCTACACTGTATTATAGATGTTTTTGGCAAGGTAGTTTTTCTTAAGTGCTTTTGTGCTTCCTTTAAGAGATGTATACTCTCCACCTGGTTTATTTTTTGTCCAGATTTTTGTATATACATGTCTATAAATATACATATATATACATAAATATATGTATATAAATATGTACATATATATATCAAAGTTTATAAAAAATCAAGTGCCCATACAGTATTTGGTGATACCTAAGGGCTGCTAAATCAACCCTATATCTTCTTACGGCTTTTTTTGCTATCTGGTATGGCTGAGAGTAGAAATGGCTTAGCCATACCACATAGCAACTGAGCACCCACCCAGGCTGACCCTCGGGGGTGTTTCACCCATAGGCTCTTCTACCTGGGTGTGCAAACTCCTTCGGACAATTTAGGGAGCATTTGATTACTCAGGATCTCCTAGGTCATAAAATAAAAATATCCATGCCCATTTTATACAGTGGGTCTACATGGGGCCTAATAAAATATGGCTGTATGTCATTTAGAGGACATGAGAGGGTGGGCTCATGACATTTTTTGTACGTATGTGAAGAGATAATATATGTATTTAGTGTCCATCCCCTCTGAGAAGATGAAGATTCTAAACTACCAACAATCTTCAGGGGTCCTCAAACTTTTTAAACAGGGGGCCAGGTCACTGTCCCTCAGACTGTTGGAGGGCTGGACTGCGGGCCCCAGGAGGAGTCAGCTGCTAAGCAGGATGGCGGCAAAAACATCTGGTGGGCTGGATAAATGTCTAGGTGGGCCGCAGTTTGAGGATGTCTGAAAGGCATAAAGCTTTATGATTTGACTTTAAAGACCCTGAATGCACTGAAGTCTGCAATTGCCTCCACTAACTGGAGCCATGCGAGATGGAACAGTAGGCGCTAAGTAGTTGACATGAAGTCTGATCAAGCCTGGACAGGTTCCAGATCTCTAGCAGGATTTAACTTTCTGAGTTAGTGGAGAGCAATCTGGAGGATTCTAGAAAGCAAGACCTTGCAAGTGCCCAAGAATCAAAAGACCAAGATTTGTTTTCTGCTACCCCACCCTCAAAATAAAAACTATTCAAGTCATAGCACAAATACAAAAACTTCTCCCAGGGTAACCACCTAGTTAAAATATTTTTAATTTTCCCTTTCCCTCTGTGAATCGCTGCTGTCCTAAGTATGTGCTGTTAGCTGCCTCAGCACACCTGGTGAAGCAGAACAAGGTGGGAAGTAACTGGAGAGAATCTGAGCAAGGCTGTGAACAGCTCTGGCCATAGGGATGCAGGCCTGTCTGGCCTAGGACCAAAAAGAATAAAGGGATCGCCCCAGCACATGCTGCAGGTGGGTGGATTTCAACATGCGTGGAGTGGCTCCTTTTAGGTCCTGAATGCTGGGTATTTAGCACACTTACTTTGTACACATCTATCTCCTGGCTGGAAGGCTGGAGGCAAACAGATCATTAGGAAAATAACCACAGAGCTGAATGTGATGGAGGAAGTAGGCAGCAGGTCCTGGACAGACCAGTGTGCCTCCCAGTCCTTCATGAGAGATCAGAGGCCACGCCAAACCAATGTGTCTGTCCCTCAAAGGTCCATCAGCCAGGGCTTTTTCAGACCAAGAAGGGAAGGAAGTTTCAAAGGGCCTTTTGTGGAATACACACAGCTCTGGTCCCTGAGATTCAAATCAGGATCTGGAAACTCGTGTAGCAACTGCCCACATGCACACTGCCTAGATACCAGCAGGCCCTCCAGCCTCTTTTTTTTTTTTCTTTCTTCCTTTTTCCCTCTTCTCCTTTTCTTTTTGTAAGAGCTAAGGTTTCCCTGTAGTTGGGAAAGAGATTTTTTTTTTTTTGAGAGATGAGTCTTACTGTGTCACCCTCCGTAGAGTGCTGTGCCATTACAGTTCACAGCAACCTCAAACTCTTGGGCTTAAGCGATTCTCTTGCCTCAGGCTCTAAATAGCTTGGACTACAGGCACCCACCACAACACCCAGCTATTTTTTGGCTGCAGTTGTCTTTGTTGTTTGGCAGGCCTGGGCGGGATTCAAACCTGCCAGCTCTGGTGTATGTGACTGGTGCCCTAGCCACTGAGCTACAGGCCCTAAGCCTGGGGAAGAGATCATTAAAAACAAAACAAAAATATGCCCCAATTGCAATAGAAAATGACCAAAGGCTGAAGTCATTTAGTTACTTGTAACATGTAACTGAACAAGTTAGATGATATTTTTTGTTGGATGCTATTCAAACTATATAGAAAATGTATTTTAAAAAATCAAGACATTACTGTTTCTATTATAGATCATACTGCCTTGTGGCAGCATGGGGAATTCATTAAATACATATATATAATATAAGTATGTATTTTTATGTATATATAAAATACATGTATATATGTATATAAAATAAGTATATATGATATAGTACAGAAAATACATATGTATATGTACATAAAACACACATATATGATACATGTACATAAACACACACACATATGATGCTTGTACATAAACACACACATAGGATACATGTACATAAATACACACATATGGTGCATGTATGTAACCACACACATATAGTGCATGTATATAAACACACACACAGGATACATGTACATAAACACACACAGGATGCATGCATGTAAACACACATATATGATGAATGTATGTAAACACACATATGATGCATGTACGTAAACACACAGATGTGATATATGTATGTAAACACACACATATGATGCATGTACATAAACACACACATATAATGCATGTATGTAAACACACACATATGATGCATGTATATAAACACACACATATGATGCATGTTTGTAAAAACACACTATGATACATGTGTGTAAACACACATATGATACATGTATGTAAACATACACATAGGATACATGTATGTAAACACACAGATATGATACATGTACATAAATATACATATATGATACATGTACATAATACACATACATGACATGTATTTTTTAAACCAAACCAACCAATGAGTAGACCAATGGTAAACATATTGAAAATTGCAAAGTAAGGTTCTGGGTTGTTTCTGACCTCTGTTTCTTTTGCTGGGTCCCCTCTATGTGTATCGTGGTGTCTTTCTCAGAGTGGCCCGTGGCACTGATCTCCATGCCTATCTTTGTGAACGCTGCAAACAGTAAGAACTCTCTCTCAGAAAACCTGGGAATTGTGCCTATGTTTACTACTTTGCTCCTGAGGCCCATTTAGAGTTCTTTGTCTGTTGTGTCTACTCAGTTTTACTAGAGTAGCAGCCTCAAGGGCTCCAGGCCCTTCAGACTTTGTGCTGTGAGGAGAAGACCAGGGCTAGGACGCAGAGGGCCTCACTTTCCTCCCTCACCCTGACTCATGTCCCACTTTCCAGTCTGGCCTCCAGCTGGTCTTTGAGGTTCTCCAAAATTCAGCTTTTGCAACTGCTTACCTCACAGAGTTGTTATGGACATCAAATAGAATAATGACTAGGAAAGCACCCCTCAAATGCTGATCATGTGGTATTATTACCAAGTTTCTATTTTATACCAAGACAAAGGAGACTGGTGGTCATTCATTTGGTATGTTTTCTTCTTTTTATCACCATCCTTTTAACACATTTTCCTCTTCTATTTCTGTCCATGGTTCTCTTTACATTTTCTAACTATAAAATAATGTCATCATTATTGAGTCATGACCTGAGTCAGCTACTGAGAACAAGAATCAGCTGAAACTTGTTGGAAAATAATCTTAAATCCAGTAGGACCTGACATGATATGATGAAGTCGATTTCTGTTGGAGACTAAGAATCTTCTTTCATTGTCAAGTTCTAAATGAAAACTTATGTCAAATTTATAAGCTATAACTTCTAGGGCAAAGAGCCAGAAACTCAATGGGCAACAAATAGTCAGAAGAATTTACAAAAGCTGTGGAGGGCAGTTTTGAAGCTGCAGGCCTAGTCACCTGTAGTCACCCTTGAAGACAATGTCATAATGTGAGCAAGATGAGTAAAGGAGGCCACCAAGGGATTGCCCTGGGGTAAGCGATGATTTGCCTTGTCGTCCTGAAGGCTTGCTGACAACAGGCTCTTTCTCCATCCTTTCACTGAAAGTCACAGGAGGGATGAACCATTATTAGAAGTCTACACCTAAATTAAATTCTCTTTTTTTTTTTTTTTTGAGATGGAGCCTCAAGCTATCCCCCTGGGTAGAGTGCCATGGCATCACGCTCACAGCAACCTCCAACTCCTGGGCTCAAGCGAGTCTCCTGCCTCAGCCTCCCAAGTAGCTGGGACTACAGGCACCCGCCACAGCGCCTGGCCATTTTTGGGTTGCAGCCATCATTGTTGTTTGGCGGGCCCGGGCTGGGGATTCGAACCCGCCACCTTAGGTGTATGTGGCTGGCGCCTTAGCCGCTTGAGCCACAGGCGCCGAGCCCTAAATTAAATTCTTTGAGAATTAATCATTATCATTAATCATCTGCCCTGTTTCTATTATGATTAATGGATCTATAACCAGCAATTAAATTTCATCTGTGAAACATAGTACAGGGAATCTCAGTCTTTGATTTTAAAATGTGGGCCCTTTTGGAAGACGTGGCCCTTCTAAGAATCATGTTTTTAAAAGCATAAAACAAAATACATAAGATAACAAGAAAACCAATTATTTTCAAGTATAATTATCAAAACTTTAAAAAAAATGCATAGTTACATAGATGCTTTTTATTAATACAATAAATAAGATCTACTGATGCCTTCAAAATAGGGATGAATGTAAATGGTACTTCAAGTCACTGTCAACAACTGTTGGTGACAAAGTCACAGGTAACTAGTTTTGTTTCCTGCCTACCTTCACAATCGAAAGAAATGCTAATTTTCAGTTACTAGTCGTGAAAAATAAATGGGTCTTTTCTCCACTCAGATTTATAGACCTTCCAAATTCTATCTATGAGTTTCTTGGGTATCTGTAGACCCAAGGTAAGCCCCCTTGATGAAGTGGCTTCTTTGCTACTGGTTCAATGGACGGTCACCTGGACTAAACAGAACAGCATTGTCTGTATCTTCTTGGTAAACGAGTATCTGCTTGAAAACCCAACTTGCACCGTTCATCAGCTGCCAGGCTCTGCAGTACAATAGTAAAGAACAGTACAATTCATTTGGGAGTGACAGTGAATGTCTCGTTTCTTTGTGCTGTGAGCGAGCTGACCGGTATTTCTATCTCATGCAGTCAAGTCTTTGGGCTGCTTTTCAAAATAAACTTTTAGAGTCATCTTGACTTTGAGGACTTCTAGGCCCCTGAGGGAAGCTGAGAAGGCCAGTACAAAAGTAGGTTAACAGCCCACAGTAAGTGAGGCCCATATCGAGATGTGGCATCAGAATGGGAGCAGGAAGGGGCGAGAAGCATTTGGGCTGAGGCAGGGAAGGAGCCTGGGCTTGACAGGGCTTTGCACAACTTCCCCCCCAAGCCCCCTGGCCTGGAGTGGTGAGGGTGTGGACATGGTGAAGGCATTTACAACCATGTCCCCAGCATGAACTGACATATCATATGAGTTGAAATCAAAACAGGGCCCCCTCCCCCACTTTTTTTGTTTTGGCTTGAGGAAATTGGTTTTATTTTAGGGGCTAAAAAGAGGCAAAGGCTGTACCAGTTTCCACAACTAGGCGATACCTTTATAGAAGGTGTTCAAGAAAGTGGAAGGTTTTAATAAACTTCACGCATAATACACTTCAACCTTTCAGTGACATAGTTTTGAATTTTGGCATAACTTTTTATGAGTTGATGCTATCAATGTTTTTCTTTCAATGTGTATTTTTTTTGTGGCAAATTATACTAGTATTGGCCAATTTTATTTTTATACATATATGTGGATCATTATGAAAGTTTTGTGATACACAAAAATCAAACGTAAAATACACGTGATGGAAACAAATAAGCTGGGCACAGGTGACTCAGAAAGGACGCTGTCAATTATGTTTCTTGGACGTCTCAATACCTAAGTAGTGACCTACGTATTAGCTAATACATACAAGGAAGTTAGATACAGAAGTCACTTTTAGGAAATGAATCAAAGAAATCTATCAAGTGTAGAACGTAAATGTCTTAACACAATAATCAAGTAAATGAGGCGAAATCTGAATTAATTAGTTTGATGTAAGCATGTCAAATTGTATAAAAAAACAACACATTGTATGCCACATATGCGTAAATGTATTCATGATCTACGTATATATGACTTAATAAAAAAAAAAAAAAGAAAAGAAATCAAAGGATGGCAAACCACCGGGCTGACCCCAGAGTGCTCACGCTCCCTTTCTTGCTTGCTCCTGAGTCACATCCACGATATTTCCAGATAAAGTCCTGGGGGAGCCACACATGCTTTGATAAGGGTTGAGTCAAAACTGGATGAGGGAACTGCTATGAATAGACAAAAAGGAAACTCAGGCTGGTAGTAGGCTTAGGAAATGTGGAAATGAGATCATGTTCAGAGAAGAACAAATTTAATTTTACTTTGGAAAACAACCTCTTCTCTGAAATGGGAAGTCACATGTCGTCCAGCCAGTAGAAAACACTGTGGTGATGAAGAGACTGCCAGGCTCTCTGGGGCACGGCGGATGCCTCCAAAGCAGGGGGAGGTTTGGGAGCTGCTGCTCCTTCCAAGCAGGTGCTAAGGTCACCTGGAGTTTCCAGGTCGGGCCCAGCTGTCACCAGGGCACTTTGTCCAAAGCCACAGGCTCTGCAGCGGTTTCGGTGTGTATCAGGACATCTTCATAATGTCCTTTGATTTCTGTTTCTGAGCAGCAGAGTGGCCTCAGTTTGATGTCAGCTCAGTATAGTGGGTTTAATAGAAACTTCCCAGCTGAGCTCAATACTATGCTCAGTGGTGACACCGGCCCATAGAATCATCTCCTTCTATTAAAGCCCCAGTCATAGTTCTATGACTATCCAGGGAAGTAGCTTCAAAATTTGACTATGAAAAAGATATTACCATGACATTTCCCTAGAACTCATCTTTGCTATGTTTTAAAAATGGACTTGTGAAACATTTGGGCTCTCTTGGTCCCATGCAGAATTTGTCTCCTTCTTCCCTTTATAGAAGCCATTTATTTCCTGGAATATTTTTAAAAACCATTGCACACAGCATTCTGGGCGCTGTGGGAGGATTAAGAATGACCTTTAGCTGAGGATACAGGCAGCACAACCACAGCAAATTCTGACCTATTTTCTTTTTATGTGTATAATATTTCACTTCTATGGAAAACACTGGTCGTATCCAAGCTGATCTCAAGCAGATCCTAAATATTCTCAGAGAAATGGCCTTCGATCAGTAGAAAACTTGTCTAAATACACACAAGGGTAAAACATAGTTCAAATTTGCAAAATGTGTCTCCTTTCCAAAGAGAGGCTGGGTTTTTTTGGTTTTTTTTTTTTTTTGGCAGTTTTTGGCAGGAGCTGGGTTTGAATCCACCACCTCCAGTATATAGGGACAGCACCCTACTCCTTGGAGCCACAGGCACCGCCCAGGCTGGGGTTTCTTTTCAAAGGAGGAGACTTGGTTGCCTCCTGCTGCAGGTGGAGGTTTGGGGTGACTGCTGCTCCTTCCAAGCAGGTGCTGTGGTAGCTCAGAGGCTGCTTTCCCTGCAGCAGTATTACCTGGCAGTTTGAAGAGCACTTTCACAAAGTTTACCTCATTTGATGCTGTAGACAAAAGTTTAATAGAACAATGGTATAGGGAAGGGTTTTACACGTCCATGACAGATACAATTAACAGTAGGTAGGGTAAGAACTTTCATTTCTTAAAAGTCATTGTATGTTTTAGATAGTTAATACAACGGGGCAATTGAGAAATGCATCATGTTATGTAAATAGACTTAATTTGGAAAGAAATTAAATATTTGTAAAACGCCTACTATAAGCCAGGCATGGTGTAAGAATCTGGACTTGTATTATTCTACTTATTTCTTGCAACAGGTTGGTAGCATTAACTATTTTAACAAAGGAAAACTAAAAAAGAGCAGAAGCTCTAAAGTTCAGAGAGGGTCGTTTCACTGAGGACACAGAGCGATTGTCTGATCTAGAGGGGAACCCGGAAGCACGTTGTCATTTTTCTCTTTCCTTCTGACTTCCGGCATCCCTTCCAGTGAGAGTGGAAGTGACTCTTGTCACACTCTCCATCACTGTCTTCATCGTCATCATCACTGTCATAATAATGGTGATCGTTCAGTCACGCCATTTAATGTCCTTATTATAGTTACTTAAGATTTCTCTTACTCATGTCGCACCATATGTCCCTTGAAAGTAGGTCTCCGGGCTTACTCATTTTTATATTTTAAGTGGTGTCTTATATACTGCTCTGCATCTATTATATAGATAAGAGGTTTTTTTTTTTTTTTTGAGACAAAGTTTCACTCTGTGCCCTGGGTAGAGTGCTGTGGCATCATAGTTCACAGCAACCTCAAACTCTTGGGCTCAAGTGATCCTCTTGCCTCAGCCTCCTGAGTAGCTGGGACTACAGGCACCCAGCACAACGCCTGATAAATTTTCTATTTTTAGTAGAGATAGGGTCTCACTCTTGCTCAGGCTGGTCTCAAATTCCTAAGCTCAAGCAATCCTTGTACCTTGGCCTCCCAGAGTGCTGGGATGACAGGCATTCACTGTGGCATCCGGCTGTCATAAGTGTTTTTGAATGAAACTGGGAAGCAAAATGGTTGCAACCTAGGGAGCTCATAAACTTGAGTATTTTAAAATTTTTTTATGTTCTATTTAAAAGATAGTGGTGTAAAGTATGTTTTCTCTGCTCCCTTCCATGAAACCTCCAAAATGATTTTTAAAAATATGAAATGTTGGGTGGCACCTGTGGCTCAAAGGAGTAGGGCGTTGGCCCCATATACCAGAGGTAGTGGGTTCAAACCTGGTCTCGGCCAAAAACTGCAAAAAAATATGAAATGTTGGTATGACTAGTACCTATAGAATGAAATCAGGAAATAGCTACAGTATCAAATCACATTACCTGCCGAATATGGGGAATCTGGACCGAGCTACAGATGCCTGAGCACATGCTCTGGATTCCATTTAGGATACAGAGTTCTCTGAAAGCAGGTGGCCTGAGGGGCCCCTGTGGTGTCTTCACTCTGAACAGCAGGTGGGTGGGATGCCAAGCGACTGCTGACAAAGAACGGGGCAGGTCAACGGGGACCAGCAAGGGAAGCACCACGCGGGGAGGTGTCCTCTGAGTTTCTTCTGGAGCCTGGGATTGGTGAGTCGGGACTGGGCGTTTCCCTTTTTACTGCACTCATTATATATTATTTGAAATTTTTGCAAAGAGTAGAAATGACTTTTCACAAGAATTTAGGGGAAAGACATAGGACATGTTTTGGCTTTTATTGGGCCACCGTAACAGTGACGGCTGATGAGTCAGGGAGAGAGCATGGAGACAGTGCTCTGTTCAGGGCCCTTCAGACTCTGGTCCCATCCTGGCAGTGCTTCTTGGGACCTGGGACCTGGGACCTGCTGTCCTTGGCTTGTGCCTCCTGCTTCTTTCTGTCATGCTCTGGACTATGTGGTACTCTGACCTCACCTTTTGGTTTCTGGTTCCAATCATTACTTCATCATTTGGACTCGGTGCCTGGCAGAGCCTCCAATTCGCCACTGCTAGTGGCCTGCCTCCGGCCACTTCTGGGTGCCTTTCTGTGGAGCTTGATTCACCTCTCACCCAGAAGACACAAGTGCAAAGGAAACATTTCTGCAAAGAGGAACTTACAACTTAGGTCTCTGGTCAGTGTCTACAATAATTCTTAGTAAGCAAAATTTCCTATCTGTGGATTAGTGTCTAATTGGCACCAGTAATTACTCAAAATCAAAGAGACCAACACTTTTTAGCCTAGGGTGGTAAAGAGAGTGGGCTGTCCAGCCAGACTATCGGTTTCAAGTTCAGCTCTGTCATTTACTAGTAAGCTGTGTGGCCCTGAGAAAGTTACTCTGCCTCTCTGAGTCCTATCTATACAATGGACATAATATTCACAAGTTATTATGCAGAGATGATGTAATTATTTTCAAAGTGCTAGAGCAGTGCCAGACAGGGAGACCTATACAAGCAACTGTTTCCTCTGCGTAGCCCCCTGGGATGCTCAGCTCTGACTTTCAGACTCTTGGTCCCTTGAGGACTGGAACTTTGTTTTGTTCGCTGTGTCATCCTCAGTGCCTAGAATGGTATCCCCATGTAGGAGATGTGCCATTATGGGTTTTATGGATCAATGACTGCCACCATGGAGGGGGATCTGGAGCAAACCCTGGACTCTGCTGTTGTCACTCACTCACAGTGCCATCTCCTCTTACATCCCCACTTTGTGTGTTCTGTTCACGTGCCTGGGCCCGGGACAGGGTCAGCAGAGCGAAACTTCGACTAGTAGCATCAGAGACTATTGTATCTTGTTCGGCTGGAATTAGCTCAGTGACACTCAGGGGTTGATGAATAGAATGCATTTCAGTAATATGAGTGTCAATTCCATTTTTTACAAAACACACAGATTTAGGGCTATAGTCTTTTTTTTTGTAGAGACAGAGTTTCACTTTATTGCCCTCTGTACAGTGCTGTGGCATCACACAGCTCACAGCAACCTCCAACTCCTGGGCTTAAGCGATTCTCTTGCTTCAGCCTCCTGAGTAGCTGGGACTACAGGCGCCTGCCACAATACTCGGCTACTTTTTTTGTTGCGGTTTGGCCGGGGTTGGGTTTAAACCCGCCACCCTCTGTATATGGGGCCGGTGCCCTACACACTGAGCCTAGGTGCCACCCTAGGGCTACAGTCTTATTTTAAAAGGAAGTATTGCTAAAGACTCAAAATAGGAATGTCACTTAACATCACAGTCACACTTCTGGGATTAGGTTATAGAAGACAGTGACGCGGTCACTTTTGTCCCCCCCCATCTCTCACTTTGGGAGAAGCCAGCTGTGCCATGTGTGAGGACATTTGGGCAGCCTGGGAAGTTCCACATGGTGAGGAACAGGGAGCTCCAGTCCAGAATCACGCATGTGGTGAGCTTGGAAGTGGGTGCTCCAGGCTGGTCAGTAGCTTGCTTCCAAGCTTGTGAGATACTCCAGACTCAAGCCACCTGACTAAGCAGCTCCATGAATCCTCATAATAATAAATGTTTGTCATTTTAAACTACTAATTCTGGTGTAATTTGTTACACAGTAACAGACCTACATTTGGAAATTGGTTTTAGGAGATTTAGTCTACTTTGTTAGAATTTCTTGGGTGACTAATTATTTATGGAGGATATTCATAAGACCAAACAGGAAAAATAACACTTTTCCAGAAATACTGAATTAATCTTTAAACTATATGGCCATTACAAAATTTAGCTTGCTTTCTTTTTTTTTTTCTGAGACAGAATCTTACTTTGTCACCCAGGCTAGAGTGCCATAGTGCTATAGCTCACAGCAACCTCAAACTCCTGGGCTCAAGCAATCCTCCTGCCTCAGCCTCCTGAGTATCTGGGACTAGAGGCACTCCCCATAATGCTTGACTAATTTTTCTATTTTCAGTAGAGATGGGATCTTGCTCTTGCTCAGGCTGGTCTTGAACTCCTGAGCTCAAGCAGTCTTCCTACCTTGGCCTCTCAAGAGCGCTGGAGTTACAGGCATGAGCCACCGTGCCCAGCCCAAAATGTAGCTTTTGGTCATCTTAGATTTTGTAGGAGGTAGGAGTTGAGACAATGGGCATTTTTGGAGCTATTCTTCACAGTTTTATAAGTCAACTTTTCTGAATACAGGTAGAGCAAGGAGTTTTTAGGGACAGAGAAACTTGCAGAAGTGCCAAATCTCTTTATTGCTTTTCTTCTTTTAAACATTATACCAAAGCTGTATATCTCTAATTTCCTAAAAGGTATTAGAAGTAGGTGGCAATAAATACTACCAAGTAATACGGTTACCAAAACAGAGATGAAATGACCCCTCTGTCTGTAGTTATGGAGTAAGTATACACCTGAAGTAAGGTAGTCAGTTACAGCTGAGCACAAAACTTAGTAGGCAGTTTCCCAGCAGGACAGCACAGTGGGCCTAATCTAAGGAAGTATCTAATTTCAGGTCACCAGGATAGAGACACTTTCCCCCTAGCATAAATCTCATAAGAAAACTTGTTACATGGTTTTATAAAACAAGGAGACAAAAAAGAGCTGCCGAGTGACTGTGCAGACACCCCACACCAGCAGTGTCCCCAGACTGCTGCTTCTCGCAGCCACCCTGGTTCCGATGCACATGGCCTGACGGGGGTGGGGGTGGGGGGAGCTACAGCCTGCACACACGGCATTGGGGGAGTCTGACCTAGGCACACCGTGGCCTCTCCTCCCTCTGGGAGAGCATATTGACATATTAAAAGTTGCAAAAACTCCCTCAGAAAAAGAAAACTGTCAGCTGTATTAAACCCAGCACTTAATAAATGTATAAGGCAAGAGCAATCTTTTTGGGGGATACCTATACCCATTCACTGGCGTTGATCTGGGAGATGCCAAAATCTTACCTAGGACCATGACCTTCACTTCTCACTGTTCATTGGCATCACCTGCGAAAATTTTCCACCCCCTCAGCCCCCCCACTCCAAGAGATTCTGATCACTTGGCCTGGATGGGGGCCTCGGGGATGGTATATTTATTTAGCCTCAGATCAGAATCGCCTGAAGGGCTTCATAAAGGGCTGATTGCTGGGCCCAGCCCACGAGTTTCAGACTGGAGGTGGGGTGGAGCAGGGTCTGAGAACTTGTGTTTCTAGCAGGTTCCCAGGGACATTGCTGTTGCTGCTGGTGCTGCTGCTGGTCAGAGGCTGCACTCTGAGAACCACTGCTTTGAGGAACAGTGGGTCAACAGGGTTGGCAGGCTCCCCTCGCTGAGTGGAAACGGCAGTTTTAGGGCTGACAATAATTCAGATGAAAGGTCTGACAGAGATGCAGGTTTCCCGAAGGGAGAGCTGCAGGTGGCAGGGATGCAAACAGCAGGACGGGATTTTGCACTGAGGGCACAGCAGTCTGGCTGGAAGGCAGGAGGAGGGGAGATCACGGGGCTGGACGAGAGCCCCAAGGGCTGTCAGCCATCTGTGTGATGGCCTCAGCTCTGGGGCCCGGTAGCAGAGAGGGCTTGCATTTTCATAGCAGGTTGAGGTGTTTGCCTCAGTAAGGCAGCCAGAGCAAGGACAGGGCAATGAACATGCTAAGTTCTGTATTCAGGGGTGTAGATTTACACCAGCACTCTTAAATTTCAAGGATGAAGAACAGGAGTGGGCTAGGAGGAGATCCTGCTGGGGGATCGGCAGCCCGTCTGACCCACCTCGGAAGGCAGGCCCACGCAGAGCCGTCACCTGCATTCTTGCCTAGTGCTGGGACCATGTGGCCCTTCTGGGTCTTTCCTCTTGGTGGCTTGTCCCATCTAACATTAAACATGGCTTAAAGGATCAATTCAGAACACTAGTGAAAATGTTCAGAGAAAGTAGAAAGTTAGTACGTTGCCAACTAAGAAAGCACTCGCTGCTCATTTGCTCCCCGTGAGGGCTCCTTCGCGCTTTCTCTGACCCCAGTGCGTTTCTCCAGCCGTCTGCTTCGTTTCCTGGTTGCCCACCAATGGCCGCTTCAGGTTTGCCTGGTGTGGACCATAGACGTCGTTTCTCTTCTCAGAGAGCTGCCTCTAGGGGACAGGCTCTCTATGGGGCTTCTACTTATAACACTGGGGCCTCCAGCAAAGCAGGCCAATCTTGGTTCTTGTGCACTCAGTAAGCACCAGCCTCAAACCACAGAGAGAGGAGGGCTCAGCAGTCACCTTTCCTCCCCTGCTGAAACTTTCCCAAGTGAAATCTCATGAACCAGTTTGAGGTCTGCTGGCCACTAAAATGCAATTTCTCTGTTTTAGAAACTTTCCTCAGAACACTGAATTCTGTGGTAGCACCTGAGAAGGCCACCAGATAAGAACCTCCAGTACAAAAAAAAAAATCCTCCTTCGATAGGGCACTAACCTGGAATGCCTGCCCTCAAGAGGGAGCCAGGACTGGGCTGCTGGGTAAAGGCAGACCAGCGACTGAGGGGACAAGCCCAGCAACAGAACAGCAAGGTCCTAAATGGCTTTTGTTAACGAGAAGCAATTTAGATAAACTCACAAGTGAGAGTGCCAGGGGCCTCCACCTCAGGCCTTCCACCACCTGCTCACCTTGTCCCCCTCTTCCCGCCCAACTAGTATTGCCTTCAGCTACTTCCCCACGGGGCCTTGCCCTCTTCCCTTACTGCTCTGGGTCCCCTGGCTCACATGCTCACTGATCTTACATTGGGCAGCACTTTCCACAGCTGGAATCAACCAGTGTAATTTACATTTGTCTTACATTCCCACCACCTAGCACAGAGCTCAGGGGCTCTGACTGAGGACCTCTCAAGCCTAGGAGACAGGTTCTCACTATGTCCCCCTCAGTAGAGTGCTGTGGGCTCACAGCTCACAGCTCACAGCAACCTCAAACTCTTGGGCATAAGTGATCCTCTTGTCTCAGCCTCCCAAGTAGCTGGGACTATGGGCACCTGCTGCAACGCCTGGCTAATTTTTGTTGTAGTTGTTGTTGTTTAGCAGGCCCAGGCGGGTTCGAACCCACCAGCCTGGGTGTTCATGGCTGGTGCCCTAGCAGCTGAGCTATGGGTGCTGCCCTGTTCCAGGGTTTCACACAAGACTCCTTGACAGCTTTGGCTGAAGTCGTCTCGCCATCTACTCTGACAATAGAAAGTCAGAGTCAGATCCCACATGCAGGACTTGCAGCGGGGCGATCAGATAAGTGACCTTGGCTTCCCTTAGCTTCTGGTTCCTCTGATATAAGGGGTAGAAGTGGAAAGTGGATGTTAAAAATCAGAGAAATTATATAGACAGCTGGTAAAGGACTCCCTTTGACCACAAGGCTAATGAGAGCAGCTTTATGAAGACCATTTAGAAAGCCTAATTTGTAACTCACAAGTCTGGTATGGGATTCATGCCTGATAATAAAGGTCTCAGCAGAGTCAAGCATGTGTCGGGAAGGCCCTGCACTCTCATGGTGCCAGGCCAGACACGCATCTGGGGGTGGGGGGGAGGGTGTGTAAAAGACCAGACATAATACCTCCACTATGAGTGTTGGCACCATCATTAAAAAGGGCGCCTGAATTGAGGGGCGTCAGTGTGGATTACTGGAGGCATCTGGGACTTGACTCCTCCACAAAGAAGAGCCAGAACAGTGAGGAGATAACCTCGCTTTGAAGTATCTACCTTGGGCCTGCAATCACATTGCTTCTGTCTTCTACAGCCAGCACCTGCATGTGCTCTGAGGGGCTTCAAGAGCAGATCTGCCTGGCCCAGCTTTGTTTCCCCTGAGCATGAAGTTCAGGGGCCTTAAAACTGCCCACAGCGAATCCACTGTTAGCACTGAAGTACTCCCGGGGCCTGAGGTTGGGTCCACCCAACCTGTTGCTACCAGCACAGCTAGCACCCACCAAGTGTCCCCTGCAGGCTTGACACTGGTCTGCCCGGCTCATCATAGCCACATCAACACCAGTATGAACCACTCAGGACCCAGAGGGTCATCCCACTACTGCTCCTGCCAGCACCAAACCCACTGCCTAGGGGCCCAAGAGCTTGCCCACTTGCCTGGCCCACTATTGCTATGCTGATATTTGGAGGCCCAAGAATTCAACTACGTAGCCCTGCCATCACTGGTGCCAGCGTTCGTTACCCTCAGGCCCACGGACAGGCACTTTCAGTCCACCACTGTCACCACTGGAGGCTGAGGGCTGGTTCACCTGGCACCCTTATTCCCAGAAAAACTTCACCACAGCTTCCATGAACAACTTCACCACTGAGTAAATTGTAGACAACAGTGACACTGTATAGCTGAATCAATCACACAGAGACCACACTACAGCATGTACCCAGAATCAAAGCCAGAGCGCCTCACCCAATCAAAACCATAAACACACCTTCAGAAAAAAGTCCTCCCTCATGAAAGAAAATTGAAGAAACTGAAAGTGTTACACCAGACATCAGTGCAAGGAGACAAGAAACATGAAAACAAGAAATATAAACCCCCCAAAGGCAGATGGTAATTCTGTGGCAACAGATTCTAATCCAAAAGAAATCATGAAGTTCTGGATAAATCAAAATAATGGTAATAAAGAAGCTCAGTGAGATGTAAGAGCATAGTGAAAAACAATACTAAGAAATCAGAAAAATCAATTCAGGAAATGATTGAGAAATTTATCAAAGTGACATCATAAAAAAGCAGCAAACGTAAATCCCGGAACTGAAGAATTCATCCAATGGAAGACAAAATACACGCGAAGAGTCAGCAAGACCAGACTAAGCACGCAAAAGAATTTCAGAACTTAAAGACAGGTCTTTTTAGATAATGTAGTCAGATAAAAATAAAGATAAAAGAATTAAAAAGAAGAACAAAGCCTATATGTCATATAGGACAGCATAAAGCCACTAAATGTTTGATTCTCACTGTTTCAGAAGACGAAGAGAAAATGACGAGGGTAGAAACCTATTTAACAAAGTAATAGCTGAAAACTTCCCAAAGGTAGCAAGAGATGACACAGCCAGATATAGAAATCTCAGATCTCCACAGAGACACCTGTGAAAGGCCTCTCTACACCACATTATAGTCAAGTGTCAAAGGTAAAAGACAAAGAGAATTTCAAAAACCACGAGAGAAAAGCATTTAGTTGCTTATAAGGGAACCCCCATGAGCTATCAGAAAATCTCAACAGAAACCTCACAAGCCAGGAAAGGATGGGATAACATATTCAAAGTGCTGAAAGAAAAAACAAATACCATCAAACTACACCATAGCCAGCAAAGTTACCCTTCATAAATGAAGAAATATGAGGTGTCCCAAAGTCACCATATATGGGAAAAAATGGAAAATTGTAGCTAAATGTACTTTTATTTACAAATTATTCATTACAATGTTTTACAAGGAGGTGGTCAACTTGTAAAAAATATTTTGTAAAGAAAGGTTCATTTAGCTAATTCTCCACTTTCCCCGTGTATGCTGACTTTTGGGATACCCTGTAAAGTCTTCCCAGAGGAGTATAAGTTGAGGGAGTTCATAATCCCTAGATTAGCTGTACGAGAAATGCTTAGGGGAACCCTACACCTGGAAGTGAAGGAGTGATATCTACCATCATGAAACCATATGAAAGTACAAAAACTCACTGGTAAAATAAAGAGGAGAAAGAACTTAAATGTGGCCACTATAGAAAACCACCAAACCACAGTGATAAACAATAAGAGATAAAGAAATGAGGAATATATAAAGCAAACAAAAACTTAATAAAATGACAGGAATAAGCCCTCACATATAAATAATAATCTTGACAGTACATGTGGCAGCTCCTAGCGTGCTGTGAGGCTGAGGCAGGAGGATTGCTTGAGCTTAGAAGTTTGAGACCAGCCTGAGCAAGAGGGAGACCCCTTCTGCACTAAAATTAGAAAAAGTAGCTAGGCATGTGGCATACACCTGTGGTCTCAGCCCTCGGGAGGCCGAGGCAGAAGGGTGGCTTGAGCCTTCCAGTTTATAGTTCTGTGAACTGCAATGACACCACTGCACTCTACCTAGGGCAACAGAGCGAGACTCTGAGACTCTGTGTCAAAAAAACATAATAATGATGCCAACCTTGAATGTAAACACATTAAGGGATCCACTTAAAAGATACAAACCGGCTGAATGAACAGCTTAACTATGTGCTGTGTACAAGAAACTCATTTCACCTGTAAAGACACATATAGACCGAAAATAAAGGGATGGAAGAAGATACTCCAGGCAAATGGAAACCGACAGGGACCAGGAGTAGCTCACATCAGATAAAATAGACTTTAAGTCAAGAACAGTAAAAAGAGACAAAGAAGGTCATTATATAGTAATAAAGGGATCAAATAAGTAAGAAGATATAACAATTCTAAACATATATTCACCCCAAAGCATCTAGATATATAAAGCAAATACTATTAGGTCTAAAGGGAGAGATAAACTTTACAGGGAAAAATAGCTGGGGACTTCAACACCCTACTCTCAGCATTAGACAAATCATCTAGACAGAAAATTAACACAGAAACATTGCATTGAAAGTGTGCTTTAGACCAAATAGATCTAACAGACATGTATAGAATGTTTTGTCCGATAGCTACAGAATACACATTCTTTTCATCAGCATGTGAACATTCTCTAGGATAGATCACATGTGAGGACACAAAATAGGTCTCAAAAAATAAAAATCATATTAAGTATTTTCTCAGAACACAATGGAATAAAATAAAACTAGAAATGAAAAACAAAGGAAACTTTAAAAAAAGAGAAACTTGAGAAACTGTATAAATAAATGAAAATTAAACAGCATGGTCCTGAATGACTAACTGGGTCAAGGAAGAAGTTAACATGGATATAAAAAATTTCTTGAAACAAATGAAAATTAAAACACAACATACCAAAACCTATAGGATGCAGCAAAAGCAGAGCTAAAAAGGAAGCTCATAGCGACAGATGCCCTCGTGAAGACCGAAAGATTCCCAGCAAACCTAAAGCGGGCCTGAGCTGGAAGAGAGAAACTGTAATGCGAAATGCATTCCAGAATCTTGACTATTATACTACTGGACTTGTAAGTTACTCAAATGAGACCCATGTTAAGTATGACCATAGGACTAGCTGTCCCAGAGGAATTCTGCCAGAAATGTCATCTCTGAAGGCAAACAGCCCCCAAAATGGGTTTGTAAAGGCCCATGTGAGGACAGTGTTGCTTCTGTGATTGCTCTGCCCAATTTCTCTTATTCAGATGTGACAATCATTATTTAATCTTCACATAACCATGGTACTCAAGCATCCTGGCTGATCACAGGTGATGGAAGGAAGGTCCAGGGGTTTAGGCAAATTTCTTTCAGTCACAGGTTGGTAAATCCCAGTTCTAGGACCCAGACGTAGGGAGGATTTAACGTGTTTCCCTTCTTCCCTCTCAATACTACAAAACATTTTCAGTTTTACCTTTTTTTTTTTTTTTTGTAGAGACAGAATCTCACTTTATTACCCTTGGTAGAGTACCATGGCATCATACAGCCCTCACCAACCTCCAACTCCTGGGCTTAGGCGATTTTCTTGCCTCAGCTTCCTGAGTAGCTGGGACTACAGGCACAGGCCACAATGTCCAGCTATTTTTTTTATTGTTGTTGTTGCAGTCTGGCCAGGGCCAGGTTCGAACCCACCAGCCTCAGTATATGGGGCCAGCACCCTACCCACTGAGCCATAGGTGCTGCCCCAGTTTTACTTTCCAATTTTTTTTTTTTTTTTTTGAGACAGAGTCTCACTATGTTGCCCTCAGTAGAGTGCTGAGGCATCACAGCTCACAGCAACCTCAAACTCTTGGGCGTTAGTGATTCTCTTGCCATCACCTCCCAAGTAGCTGGGACTTCAGGTGCATGCCACAATGCTCGGCTATTTTTCTTGTTGTTTTTGTCATTGTTGTTTTAGCAGGCCTGGGCCAGGTTCAAACCCACTAGCCCCAGTGCATGTGGCTCGTGCCCTAACCACTGAGCTATGGGCACTGAGCCAACTTCTCAAATTTTTCATGTACTGCTTTTAGGTCCCTCTTTCTAAACTGGCCTTATCATCATGAATAAGCTACATCATGTTCAGCCAAAGATAAGGCAAAAATGGAGAGAACTGTGTGTTCACAGAAGGGAGGAGCCAGGCTAGTTTATCTAGGCAGAAGTAGGGAGCTGAGAGAAGGGAGAAGCAGGTGGGTGGTGGTAATTGGTGACCAAAGTGATGAAGATTTGTCAACAGGGGCAGAGAGAGAGGAAGGAGGGTGAGGGGGATGGAAAGGTGGCTTTGCCCACAGTCCCTAGTGTCCCCTTACGGCTGTTCTCAGCTGCAGAGCTCTGTAGCTCAGGTGTCTGGGAGAGCCCTGGAGACCCTCTTGGCACTCCTTTGACAAGGTGGCTCTAAGCAAACTCTCTCCTTGGGAGGGGAAGGGAAAGCTTACAGGTGCGAGAGGGAATCATTTTCACAGCAGCCTTTTATCCAAAGCAGTTGACTTGTACTAGACAATCCCCTCTAGTAACTAGGTGGCTCCTGGACAAAATGGCTCTTAAAATTCTCCTCTATAAAAACAGCTGGAAAAGAGAATTGAGAGACTATTCAAAGTTAAGCTCAAGTTTGGGACAAATGCAGCAGCACTGTGTCTAAGTTAGTGGTTATCTGAGATGCTAAAAGAAGATAATATGGTACTTGAAAACATTCACAGAAAAAACCATAATTTCTTAGAGAAATCAGGAGCAGAGACTTTTAAAATTGTCCTAGGGTTGAGTTTATTTACCATGGGAGTTCAGTCACTAAGGCTGTTCAGTTCTGGATAGCAGCTTTGTTAGGTATATTGCTTCAAAAATTTCAGATCAAAATAAAAGATGTAAAGAAATAATTTAAAGATATAAAATAAAAATACTATTATATTTTTTATATTATAAAAATATATATATTTAGTATAAAAATACTAAAAAATACATAGAAAACTTAACTGGCTGGGTTTGTTGGCTCATGCCTGTAATCATGGAAGTTTGGGAGGGTGAGACAAGAGGCTCACTGGATCTCAGGAGCTGGAGACCAGCCCAAGCAGCAGAGTGAGACCCTGTCTCTGCAGAAAAAGAGAGAAATTAGCTGGATGTGGTGGCAAGCACCTGTAGCCCCAACTAACCAGGAGGCTGAGGCAGGAGGATCACTGGAGACCAGGAGCTTCAAGTTGCAGTGAGCTACAGTGATGTCACAGCACTCTAGCCTGGGTGACAGAGTGTTATTCTATCTCTAAAAAAAAATGCTACTGGGTGAATCTGGGGTGAAAAAAGCTGACTAGATGCCTGGCACCTCTTACCACGAGTTAGCACAACTCTGGAGGTCCCTGCTATCCTACCCATGGAAGGGACACAGGATAAAGGGAGGGCTTTGTGAACTTTCCTGAAGTCTGTGGCTTGTGAGAGGCAGAGAGGGATTAAGCCGGCTGTCCTGCTTGACTCCCTACACTGAATTGCTGTGCCATAGCTGGTGTTGTGTCATCTCGCCACTCACTCCCTGTCTCTACTATTTTCCAGTAGCGACTCTGGGTTATTCTCATCCCTCCCTAGGAAGAGTGTGTAAGCTCCTGGAGTGTCGTCCTGCTCCGCCGTGTGCTGGCATGAGACACCCTCATTTCATCATCTATGAAACGTCCTGCTGCTCTGCACACTCTGGATGGGCTGTGTTACCTCCATCTTTGCCGATCCTCAGAATGTGCCCCACGCCGAGGGACACCGTGTGAGGCATGCAGTAAACGTCCACAGAAACCCATGCGGGGTCTGAAGCATGTCAGGGTACAGGTGCTGTAATGAAGATAGATACGTGATGCACCTTCTGCACCAGTTTTAGGAAGCTCTCTTCTACCACGTCCTTGTGAAGTGACAAAAAGCTATGGGAAAGAACGTGTATTAGGAAACAAATTGGAACTTGCCTATCTGTTAATGCAAGCAATAAAAGTAACTTTGAAAGCCACTTCATTTCATATTCCAAATCCTTACAGACTGCTGATGTTCAAATTCCACAGGGAGCTACAGGTAAGAATGCTAATATTGGAAAGAAATGTTCTTTTTGAAGATTTCCAGTTTGTTAAGCATTGGAAAAAGGACTCCCAAAGTCAAGTGGCTCTGCCATGGGCTCCAGTCTACCATCATGAATTCCTAAATCACAACTTTGGAGAGATAAAGGGGCAAAGGGATGTAGTGAAATGAGGAGAGGGTTGAGCAGAGCCAACTTGGCATGTGAAGCTTGGGGGCAGGAGAGCCTGCAGGCTGGCCTGTACGACTGGTGTCCTGAGTGGGAGGTGCAGGCGGAGACTGGAGAGGCAGATCGCACTGCCACACACACCGCAACAGAGTTCTTCAAGCATGTTGGGAATGTACAAAAGACAGGAAGGCGGTCAGCTATGCTTCTAGAAGCCCAGCCCTAGAACTCAGTCATGATGGCTAATAGTGTGGGTTCATCTTCAGGAGACACTTTCCTACACTGCACAGACCTGGGTATGGAGTTCTTACCATCCATCTGCAAATGTCTGTGTTGTACCAACTACCTGATTACAGTGAGAAAAACCAGCCTGCCTGGTCAGTGGAATCAGGCAGGCAGGAGTTGAAAATGATATATCTCCACAATCACACACAGCAGAATCGGACCCCCAGCTTGAGAATTAAGCAATCTTAGAACACCAGAGGCTGCTTCTGCCACTGCCAGCCTCCCATCCCAATCTCAGAAAGGCCAAACCAGCAAACCAGGTATGTGGGCACATAGATTCAATAAAACGAGCCTCAAACACACCACCTTGGAATCTCTTGCCTGATTTCACCTCCTCTGCCATCAGGCAAAATGAATTTCATTCTCACCTGGAAAATAATGCCTCAACCAACACTCCCTATTTATTGCTCTGGGCACATAATCTGTAATTTAGAGACCTATTTTTTCATGAAACTCCCAAATGCTTTAAAAGCAATAATAGACCCTTTCCCACACCAGTAAGGAGACATATTTTCACTTTTCAGCTGAGGACAGGACTCACACCAACAGGTACGTGGACTGTCCAAGGTCTCCCCCAGGGGAGGTCTCCCAACACAGTGACAACAGAGTGGTGACAATAGGCAGGACCTCCTGCTGCTCAGGCTCTGCATTACACTGGCAGAGGCACTGCGGGCACCAGTTGAAGCTTTTTTTTCCTTTTATATTATCTCTTCAGGCCAGGCAGCAGCTCACGCCTGTGATCCCAGGCACTGTGGGAAGCTGAGTTTGAGAGTTTGAGACCAGCCTGAGCAAGAGCAAGACTCCCATCTCTCCTAAAAATGAAAAACTGAGGCAAGAGCATGGGTGACAAAGTGTGAGACTATGTTTCCAAAAAAAAAAAAAAAAAAAAAAAAGATTTAATAGAAATTGCAGGTTAAGGATTCGGTTAGGAAAATGTCCTTATGTCTCATTCAGATGGAATCTGTTCCTGAGATAGCCTTTTACTAGGAGAAAATGACAGGGTTACAAGGCCATGCCCCTTCTCCTACCGCCATCTGCACTGTCCACTTTCAAATACCATACACTCAAAAGTAAAGGAGCAGAGGAGGAACCACCTTTCCTCAAAAGGAATTTGGGTTTGCTTTAAATATATTCTGTCATGGCTGACAAGCCAACTCACTGAGAATAATTTACCAGCACCATCTTGACCCACATATTCAAGATTCTTTGGAGTCATAAGTGTGGTGCCACTAAAATCATCACTTTGGGAAGAGAAGTCTCATCCTGTATAAACCAGGGGGGCAGCGTGAGGGGGTGCAGAGCACAGGTGCTGGGGTCTGGCTTCCTGGGCCCTGCCATCTCGGAGCTGTACAACGTGCAAGTCTCTTCTCTCTGCCTCACCTGTGCAGATAACAGGTGCTGAGGAAACATGGGACAGTGCATGCAAAAAATTGTGTCACAAGTACAACCCCCCACCCCTCTCCAATGCTAAGTATGATTATTGTTCCCCTGGCAGACATGGCCTCCAGGGGGCATGTCTTACACTAATACAACAGGCAGGTTCCAGGGAACATACTTGGTTCACTTCCTGGAGTCACCAAGTAATATCTCTGTCCCAGGAGACACTTGGTCATGGGGCTATTTTTTGCCTTTTAAAACAAAGTTAAGAGCTTTGAAATGATAAAAAGGAAAAACAGGTACCAGAATTGCAATGTTAACATTTTTATTGAACTGAAGTTGGTGAACAACATGGGCCACCACAGCTGAGCTCAGTGACAACCAAAGAGCCCCTATGAGATTTTACCTTTGAGAGTTCTAGGATGATTTGGGTGGGACAGCTGAGAAACAGCACATATATATATAAATATATATATACACACACACACATATGTATATGTATATATGTGTTTTAACACTTCAAAATAATTTGAAATGAGCCTCACAGCTTTGTTCAATTTTCAGGTTACAAATAATGTTGACATTGATGACATCTTTTGTGGCCATCATTTAGTAGTGCTGGTCAATATCTTGTCTCAAAATCTTCCTCTCAAAGGGCAGGCTACAATTTTTTTTTTTTAATTGAATGGTGGCAGGCTACATTTTTTTCCTCATCCAGTACACATGCAAAAAGATTTAGTAACACTTGGGTGAGTAATAAACTATAGAACTTCAAAAGTAGTAAAGGCATATACCAAGCATATGTGACTGGACACTCATAATGCTGGAAAGAAAAAGAATTGGTTCAAGAGTTTCAGCCAAAATCCAGAAGCCAAGTGTGCAGTGACGGGGAGCGGAAGGCTCCGAACAGTGTCTGAACTGATGGGCCATTTAAGCGTAAACCCCATGTCAGGAACTTGCTTCTAACAGGCAAGCATGCATTGGTTTTGCATGATACGGTTAAACACTTTAAGGGAAAAGAAAACCCCTACAAAGATTATAAGATCAATCAGAGAGGAAAGAAAATACTGAATTTTCATAATCATTGCATGGAATACAAACTGACTATACCAGTTACTTTTGTGACAGCAGGTCTTAAATATCCTTTACTACGTACAGAGCTTAGAGTTAACTTTCAATTGTTCCGAAGGAAATAAATAAGGCAAGAGTTGAAATATCCACTTTTTAAAAAAGTACACATTGAGTTAATACTTTTTTAGTTTATTTTAAATCAATAGCTCATTCATTCTGGAGTTAAGGGTATCATTAAAAATCTTGATTCAAGAGTCCTTCAAATTATTTTAGATGAAATGTGATCAAAGAACAACACAACTCATTCTCCAATCTTGAAAATTTGTATACCTACTGTTCTTCCAAAAACCAAAAAAAAATCTATGCAACCACCATTCCTATAGCAATCATTTGCAAGAATGTAAAAATCTTGCAGTAGGGGATGAAAAATATGATTATTTGAATGGGTTCATGTCCACCTTCAAAAAATATACAACCTTGGGTAAAAGTAGATTCAGAGATTTATAACTGTCAAATTTGCAATAGACAGATATACATTTTGTAAGATCTGTCTAACATCTACAAAAAGATCTAAATTGGGCAGTGCCTGTGGCTCAAAGGAGTAGGGCACTGACCCCCATATACCAGAGGTGGTGGATTCAAACCCAGCCCTGGCCAAAAACTGCCAAAAAAAAAAAAAAATCTAAATTAAGGCTTTTACTGGTATGAGGTTAAGTCTAAGGGAATTCAGTGCAGGACTCCACTAAGCATCTCCAGCTTCCACTTCTACCCAACTCATCAACCAGAAGATGTGCTGATGTGGGGCTGGGTTAGCCAACTGGGAGGCTTGCTTGTATATAGGTTCTGACATAAGGGTTGGCAGTGAAACAACTGACCACCTCAGATGTGATTCGTACCTGCTGACAGCAATGGGCTTAAAAAAAAGGGCAACAGTTGACTTTCAATCTAAAATTTAAGATTTGGAGACCCAAAAGTTTAGCTAAGGCAGTGGTTCTCATACTTGTTTGTAAAGGTCACTGTAGGAAACCTGTGAAATTCAGATAGCTGGGGGAGCCCCTTCCAGACAGTCTGATTTGAGTGATGCAAGTGGTCCAAGCACCTGGCTTTTGAGAAACATTGCTCGCAGCAAGCAGCAGTACCTAATCTTTGATTAGAAGGGCAAGATATGTAAGGAATAAGTCATTACCTATAGAAATATCCCCTCAGGAGACTTTACCATAATAATATGAGGACCAAATTTAACCCTGGTTAAGTTTCCTTTTCTTTTTTCAACTGAAAGGTTGAAAGAAATTAACATTTAATGATTGTACCAATTATGAGGGAAAAGAAAGAGCACCAGGGATCTCACTGCTGAAACAAGCAGAACTCCCTAGGAGGTCCCTGTGATATACAATGCTGCAGTGCAAAAGGGTCTTGTTTCCTACTTTGCATGATCTGCATACTTGTGTGTACTTTTAATGTAGTATCTTATCTTTCCAGTTAATGTTTAAGAAAAACTTCTCGGAGAAAAGTTGATCGACATGTTCTCTCATGTTTTCTAGATACCAAAATTTTCTGGTTGACAGTGATACACAACAATACTATTTATTCGTTTTTGTGGATGCTCAAGACAAATATCTTTATTAAAGACACGACCAAAATTTTGGCAAACATTTCAAAACAGATTTGTAAACATAATGCTTCCCTTTTCAACTGGCAGCACTTTGAAAAGACAATACAATAAGACAACACGACTTGAATCAACATTAGTTTAAGATCCTTATCTTTTTGACCATATAACTTATGTTCCCACATGATAAAACAAGTGATAGTGTAAATCAACGCCAACAGATAAACTCCATGAAATGAAAGTTTGTGCTGTTTGATGAATCACAGTATGTTATGTTAAATATATCCACTCTTCTTTATATTCCTGGTGCCCAGGAAGAAAAAAAATCTTTAAATATACATCTCATGTAGGTAATAGCTCTTTGCATATCTCTCTTCAAAAAATACTTTATAGCAGTATATAAATAGGTTACCTACACATTTAATTTTATAATTTTGTCCCAAAACTATAGATCTGTTTCATTTTCATAACATATTAATTTTTTCCCAACATTAATAAAGCTGACAAATAGTTGAAATGGAAATGCTTTTGTCTTCCACAAAAGTAGCAGTTTGACAGAAAAAAAAAACACCCTACAGTAACACTCGTCAGTTGTTTGACCTGAGCGTTTGGCCTACTGAGAGTAGCAGCTTTTCTCCTCCACACACACTCACGTCCACACCACCTCTGCACGCACACAGGCTGAGCACACTTCCAGACGCTGGTAGGCCACAGTATGCTTCCCACTGCACTACCCAAGTGGGAAGCAGTGTAGCTAAGGATTAACCACACTATGTACATAACTAGCAAACACCTTAAGGCAACCATTGCAATGGGGGGTTAACTTGCAGGGTGGATTTAATGGTCTAGACTGAGCCAGTCTGTAAATACATATGTGTATGTAACTCTGTACACAAATACATACTCAGATACCTTTCTGTTTTTTAACCCTCCAAGACAATGTTTTAATTTTTTTTTGTATTTTGTGCAAATTTCTAAATATTCTACCATTTAAGGCAAAGAGTTCGCATTAAGAAAGGTCAGAAAAGAGGCTTATGTTCATCCAAAAGCATTTCACCTTGCATGTTACTTTTTTTTAAACACACAATTTTTAAGTGTGAACAATGGATCCCCAATATCTAAAAAATCATTTATAATGACAAACACAACTTTTTGAGGAAAAACAACTGATTTGAAGTATAAACATTGGATCCCTATACCTAAAAATTATTTTCTATTAACAAACACAAGTCTTGAGGGGAGAAAAAGGACCAGAAAAAGCAGCTTTGAAATGTAGGGAAGCAAAGTAAAATGGAAAAGAAAAAAAAAGGAACTCAAGTTTACTAATACTGAAACTTTTAACAGGCAAAGTTTCATCTTTTTAGAATCCAGGGTAACTCATTTGGAATTTTAAATAAATAAGTTTAAGTTTATTCACATCTTCTGGTTCCAGCAGAGCTCTAGTGCCACAACCCTGCTTGCTGTTGGTCAAATTCACCTATTAGTCTTTTGATGTGAGCCAGCTTGTTATGAAGATATTCGCATCTGTACTTTTCTTCGTGGTAATTGGGACTAGACTGCAGATGAAAAGAAAAAAAAACAGCAAGGAATCAGGTTGCACAATTTATAACCCTTCTCAGCAACAGGTTAGAAAACCAACGGTGATAATGTCTACCTGTTTGATCTTCTTATATTCCTGTAAGACTTCTTCATGAACATTCTACAAAATCAAAAATTAGAAATCAAGAGAGAACAATTTTTTTGGGGGGGGCAAAACAAACAGCAAATATGCATTCAGCAAGGGTCTAAGAAATATGGATGGTAGGAATGTAACTTACAACAATCTTTTTATGGAAGGCAATTTGGCAATAGCTATCAAAATAGCAAATGCAAAACTGACTTAGCAATTCTGCTTATCCTACAGATAGACTTGCCCCTGAGTGAAATTAGCATACACAAGGTTATTCACTGCAGCACTGTTTTTGTAGCAAAAGACAGTACGCAAAGCCTACTTTTCCATCAATCTGTACAAAGGATTCTGAGTGGCCACTAAAAAATGGGGACGTACTTTATGTACTAGGTGATATAAAAAAATTCTCTAAGATACATTATATTCTTTGGTGAAAAAAGAAAGTGCAGAACAATATGGACAGTTTGATACTATGTGTTTAAAAGGGAGAAATAGAATAGTATTATATCCTAAGAATTTAATTACTTTTAAGAGGCTCATTTCTTCCCATTTTGATGAAGACAGGATAACCAGTAACTTATCATTACCAATAATCACACCTATTAGATTTGATTAAAGATGGTAGGTATGTGAATTGACTTGTATAAATACAGACATACATTTCATACACACAATATCACATAAGCACACTTCAGTAAGGTGTAGTCACCAACAATTGTCTTGGGGACAGTGGGGAGGTCAGGTGGCAGCAAAACTAGCTGGCTAGCACTGTGCACCAAGCAGCAGGCACGGATGTGAGCCATTTACAGAGGCTTACTTCCATTTACTCTTCACACAGACCCTGTGACTCTCCTATCTTACAGATGGGGAATCTGAGGCAAAGTGGAATCAAGTAACTTGCCCAAGGACCAAGCTTTTTCATGTAAACTCCAAACCTCTGTGAGACTAAGCCCCCTTTACATCCTATGTCTTCATCTTCCCTATTCTATTAGACTGGGGTGTCTTTAAAATCAAAATTCAAAAACATTTTACCTGGAAACAGTAGTTTTGGGGTACAGCACCAATCCTAGTCACTAAAGTCTTAAATCAAATATTTAAATGAACCTCAAGATTCAACTTTTTCCTCTCTAGCAGTGCGTGGCATTTTTATCAATATATTATTTTATATAGTGGCACAACATTATTTTCCACTGGTGGAAATACAGGCTTACAGTGTTAATCTACTTTCAAGAGCTATTTCAAATACTTAGTTTCCTTAAAGCAGCAGCGAGGCTGGACCGCCCAGAGGACTTGCTGTAAAGGCCAGTGGGATGAGTGGGATTGGGGAGGGCAGGGAGAGAAAGAAGGCAAAATACAGTGGCAGAAACAAGTCAATCCATCTAGGAGCAAATCCATTCACCTGATACTCTTTTGACCCCGGAGAGAGGCGCTTTCTCTGTGCATCTAGTTTGATGAATCTCCTAGCTACAGTCTCCATCCTGGCATGCAGAGCTCTGTACTCATCATACTCAGCATTGAAGTCATCCTTATAGTTCTGGCGTTGCTCGTAAGAGACGATAGCAATGTATTTTCTAACAAGAAAGAAAAAGAAAAAAGATAAATGGGGCATAATTATACAACAAACACGATTGCACAAATCTGAGATTTAAACCAAATATTTAGACATTTTTATTACTTAAGTTTTTAATTTTTATTATTATAAATACCTAATAGTTGTATATATTTAATGCCCTTAGTAAAAAATAACCCTAACATTTAAAAATTATACCCATGCACATATCACTAGTATTTAACGATGCTTTGCCACTGGTTTGCTGCTAGGTCCCTCCTTCAAACACCACACCTTTCAGGTGAAGTAGCAGATAGCACAGCTTAAGAGCTTCAATAAAGGAGAGTAAATGTGATAAAATCTGGTAGAAATGGAATTAAAGTGCAACTAGTGAACCTTTCTTTATCCAAAAGCTACTGCACCGATGGCAGAGGCCAGCCCATCTGTTACGAGTGGTACCGAGACAGAAGGATTGGACAGGCTGTGTGAAGCCGGGAAGCTGTGTGCCGCCCCTCAGGTCTGACGTCCAGGCGCTCTCCGGACTGCTCTTTATGAAAGGCTGACTTGGCCCTTCACGGGTGCTACCAGCAGAACTCTTCAACCAGGCGCCTCAGGCTTGTTCCCTCTATCCCCTTCCTCGTATTTATGATTTGAATTGTCTGCCACTTTTGAAAATGAGAGACAGACCTAAAGGTATAGTTCCCTAGTTCTTCTCAAACACTTAAAATGTCACACTGCACTGAGCAGAATGCCAGTGTTGTATTGTTAGTCTAATTTACATTTTTTAAAAAATACCACGAATTACCACGAATGTATATTTTACTTCAGAGTGTGAATACCCCTGGGGTCCTGGTAAAGGGAAGGCCATTTGTCTCTCTAGAGTGCCAGTTTATTCAACACTAAGTAAGGTAAAATAGCATTTTAACATTAAAACAAACTCAGTGGTATTGTTTGTGGATCCAGGAATTGTCTGGTTCTTTGCACTATGTGCTCCTGCCATAAAGTCCAAAATCCCCTTGACTTTTTGTATTAGAAATTGAGATTTCAAAGCAATCTCAGGCAGGCGACAGGAGCTTCAGGATGTTCCCTGGGGGTGTACTTATATTCTCAAGTGTGCTAAAATCTTAGAGTTAAGTCCTCTGCAAATGGTTTTACATAATCTTGTCAGTTTTATTTAAATTGCTATGTCACAGATGCCTAGTAGGAAATGTGAGAAAAGAGATGCAGTTAGCAAACTTAGTGTTCTCATTAATATTTTTATTCACGCTGAGTTACAGCAGTATGGAATTTAATTTTCTAAGTGTAACTGAGACTGTGACAGTATGCAGATGTACAGCTGCCCTCCTGGTATCTTAGCTGTAAAAAGAATGCCACTAGCTAGACTATGAAGCTGTCCTTCCCAGACACGGATTGTCTTGACTGCACAACAGAAGGAGTCTTGGGGGGTCAAAGAGGTCCCTGGATAAGCATGTATCAACAAAATGGCTATCTACGCCAATCTTGGAACTCAGACTTAATCTATTATATACTCATCTCACATTCTCAAAATCACACCCTCAGTATTTTATGTAATAATTTCCTCAGGAAAAAATAACAAATTGGCTAACAATTGTATAGCTATTATATTAGAGGCTACTTGGTTCTACTGGCATTTTAATGAAAAGCATTTCACAATTTTAACAAAAAATTGTTACAGCTCTTTATGGTTGGTTCTTGATGCAGTAATGGGAAAACAATTTAAGCCATTTGGATACCTCACACCTATAAGTAACAAAATTGGCCTCATATAAAAATTAGAAATGCTGGAGTTAAGTATGAAGTATTTGAATTCGGATCATCCTAATCATTCCTTTTGGTTTTCTCAGGAGGCAATTTAATTTCTGTATTTTTGGCAATTTTTCTGAATTTCTGGTTCTCACAATTTTTAGAAAATTTGCTATACTTACATAAGTCTTAATTTTGGTTAAAAAATTGCTTTTGCTTAAATAAATCAAGCCAACAATCACATTGCACTAGAAACAGGATAAACATACACAGAGGCACTCAGGCATACCCAGCAATCCTCCTTAGATTAGTAACCTAATAAAACCCTTTTAGGGCGGTGCCTGTGGCTCAAGGGAGTAGGGCACCGGCCCCATATACCAGAGGTGGTGGGTTCAAACCCAGCTCCAGCCAAAAACTGCAAAAAAAAACCCCTTTTAAATACAGAAATTAACTAATTAACTTGGCAAATCACAGTAACAGCTTCAACTTCATGGGGAAACTTTGGCATTATTCTTTAGTCTCTCTACCGGATTCTGTCATGTTCACCAAGTGTATGTAATTATATTATAAGAAAGAGGAATCCAAAATCTATCACAAAGTAGTGCCAGCACTATAATGGTGGTTGTTAGTTGAGGGGGGCGACTTTCAGAAGTGTTTTGTAGCTGGAGGGGTGGACCCCTCAGCTGCGGAGCCAGTGGTAGTCCTGGTAGCCTGGCTGCCCAAGTCGATGGCAGCCACCTTTCAAGCCCCCCCAACTCTAAAATCATATACACGAACGACCCTGGATGAAAGAGTACATAGCACGGTTTTCTGGATGGTTTCAGGCTGTATCCTTCCCCCAAAGTATAGCTTTCACACTACCATTAAGAAGTGGCATGTTTTAAATCTAAAACTTCTCTACTCTGGGAATGAGCAGAGGTAAACAGCACTACTTAACTTTGTCCACCTCCAGATGCTACTAATAGGGGACAACGAAGTCCCCACAGCCCAGCTCCCACTGTTCATTCCACAGTCTCATTATTTTGCATATTGGATCATTTTCAAAACTATCTGCACTCAGATCTGTCTGTTCCATCACTCTCAATTTTTCTAGGCTCTTGCAACTTAATTTCATTTTCTTCTTACAGAAGCCTTTTATTCTCTAAAAAAGCTAGAATTATGTGTCTAAGTTTTAATTTCTGTGATAACCAGTTACAAAAATGTCCCCAGTTTAGTATTTAGCTGCTTGTTGTCATAATAAGCAAAACATTATAACCAGTGCTAAAGTAAATGATCCTATTTCACTAGTCTCTCCTCTGAAAATTAATTTGAAGGCAGAACTTCATTTAAATACAAAACCAATTTCTCTCTGCTTTGTATTACTAAGTGCAGTGGTCCAAGCACTCTGTCAGTAATAAATGGCCCCTCAAGGGGGCTAAGGAGATAACTGTGCATTGATAGATAGCCTGTCAGTCTTCAAGAGTCAGATCCCTGAAATCATCCATAATCAAATGCTTCCCTGGCCCTGGAACAAAGGACAGACTCGTCTAGACTCAAAGGCCTGAGTACACAGCTCAGAGCAGGGGTGGCAGGACCTATACACGCAGCAAGGATGGTTTGGCAAGCCTTGGGAAACACTGAGAAATGGGGTGGGGCTCCAGGTTGCTCTATCTGGAACTTCTTACTGGTTTGTAAATTATGGAGAAAAAGTCCATGAACTTTCTAAAATTAAACAGCTCTCTCCATTGGTAGACATAGAACTTACATCAAATAATCTGGGAGTTGAATTGTTGACGGTTCCGTGGAGGCAATGCAGCCCTCTTTAACTCCTGGGGAAGAAAATTCAAAGCGTTCATCACCCAGTAAAGTTATCAAATGCCTATGATTGTGAAGTAGATTAGAAACATCTGGAACACTTTTCTTAAATTCTATTTTCCCATCTCAATAAGCAACAGTGAGTAAGGAATACAATTGCACATGAACAATACAGGCCCTCTGACCAGCGCCAGCAGAACCAACGCCAGGCATTGAAAGCGCCTGCCTACTGCAGTGTCTGCACAATGAAGAAATTCCATCTTAACCCAAGGTCAGTCTTCTATTCTTTCAACAATAGTTGTGGCATCTTCCCAGCAATTCAAAGACTGTGGTGGCAGATGCAGCCAGACAATGGGAGATACAAATTTTACATCAACATCTACTTTTCATGAGATTCAAATAAGGCAAATGAGACAGTAAAGTCAGGTTGCAGGCTGCTGTGCTCACTGCACTTTCAGCGCCTCTGTTTTCTGTATGCAGATGGTAGATGGGGCTAGGAAGTTTTCCCATTGGTTTAAGGTAATTTAAAATAAGGTATTATTGAATGTTGATTTATACTCTTCTAATTTCTAGCTCTCATAATACTAAGTAGATTTTATTCCCTCCTTGGGTCAAAAAAAGTGCTAGTCACTTAGGCTATACTGTGAAAGCATGTAAATTCCTCAGTATTCCACTTGCTTAAATGGACCATTCCAGAAGCTATGTTTAGACCTTTTAGTAGTGTAATTTTTTATCATTCACAGTAGTTAAGATAACAACTCAAATCCTAACCATATCTGCTGGGGAACATATAAACTTGAATATTTGCTCATTTGCCAGTTTACTGCTTTAAAGGATAAAGTGCCCTAAACAAATGATTTCGATTCTGTAGAAACACTGTTCACTGTGTCTGTTTCATTCAGCCTTCGGTAACAGGCCTTTTACAAAAGCCTGAGCTTAAAGGAAAAGGTGTCAAGTACAGGTCAACTGGATTCCCCACTGCCACAGACACCAGATAAATGCCAAAAGATGCAGGGAGGTAGGTTTGGAATAGTCCCAGTTGGCTCTGAAAGGTACTATGCTCAGTGAAGGACTCAGAGAGACCAGACCAGGTCTGCTTCTCCATGTCTCCAACTCTGAGAACCTCAAATCTCTGCTGCTTGTCTCAACTGCTGGAACCTAGT
>NW_003852412.1:29327289-29333733 GCF_000181295.1 Otolemur garnettii
CCCCCGCCACCAGCCTCTGACTCAGCACCACCCTCTGAGGGAGGGAAGTCTGGAGGGTGGGGTGTACCCACTGGCTTGTAAACTCCAAATATGGAGTTTTACTTTTTCCTTCATGTCTTTTCCTGACTTGACAAATTCAACTATAAGAATATTGAAGGGAAAAAGCTTACACTACCTCTTTCTTGGGCCATTATATAGTACTGTACTAATTGAAATACTTCAACAGATATGCTGTGATATGCATGCACCCAATCCAGGTGAATAAAGGTACTGTATCACATTATTCTATAACTCCTTCTTTAAAGTACCACTAAAAGAAAATAATTGGAGCTTCTCTCATATGGCAAAGCGGGGCAGTTAAATCTAAGGATTATAAACTTTCAATGTTATGGGTAAAATACATAAAGATAACACTCCTTAAAACTCTGTTCATTAAAGTTGTATTTTTCTGGTGAATTTTGTCTTAATGATTCTGGCTTAAAAATCAGCAGCGACATGGAATGATGAACCTGAATCTTCTATGAGGTACTGGTGTGTAAGACATCAAGGTTTAGAGAGAACTTAAAAAAAAAAAGAAAATCTGATTTTGTTTTTAGTTTTTAATGATTAGTACACCCCAGGTAAGCAGTTTTTCTACTGATTAGATTTTCTTTAGTAAGAAAGCAATATTTTAAGCTTCTTGGAGTCTCTACTTGGCTTTTAAGCTCCCTAAAGCCTGAAATAGTTAATTTTACAAACAATAATGGATACTAGTTCACTAAAATAGGACTTTCAAAATTGGAGGAAAACACACACACAACAAAAACGAAAAACTTAAGCTCTTTTAAGCTACTAACAGCTAACAGCTTTGTAAAAGAAAGATTGCTTTATTCCCAGTGATGATGATGTTACGAGGATCTGCAAATGGAATTTTAGTTTGCCTATTTTATAAAAAAATTGACATTTTCCCATATTAATTAAAATGGGGGGGAACCCTGATTCTTTGCAAAAGAAGGAAATGAACATTTTTACTGATAATTGTGTGCCTGGTTAAATCAAGTTCAGAAATGGCATATCCTAGGTCATGCTGAGGTTGTGTTGTACAGAGTATCATAACAAACATGAAAAAAGCATCAAAGTTCACCTTTTAAAAGGGAGTCTCGGTCAGCACCTGTGGCTTAGTGGGTAGGGTGCCGCCCCCATATACCGAGAGTGGTGTGTTCAAACCTGGCCCTGGAAAAACTGCAACAAAAATACAGCTGGGTGTTCTGGTGGGAGCCTATAGTCCCAGCTACTTGGGAGGTTGATGCAAGAGAATTGCCTAATCCCAAGAGCCAGAGGTTTCTGTGAGCTGTGACGCCACGGCACTCTACCGAGGGTGACAAAGTAAGACTCTGTCTCTAAAAAAAAAAGGAGTCTCTGGACAGGGTGAATTTCAAATGCCATTTCTTTATTAATAAATATAGAAACCATGTTTGATAGCTGGCTAAAAAGAGACTGAAAATGACTGCTACAAAAATGGAAAAAAAAAAACCCTCAAAAGCATAATCCTAAAGTACTAAAAATCTTAGTTATTAATAGTAATAAACTTAATTAAATGGAAGGATACTTGCTAAAAAAGCATTACTAATTATAGACCATATAATCTTAAACTCATGATGATATGCTCTGCCAGTTCATCTGACACATGTAGTTAGTTATAAAGGTAAAGTACCTCCACTGGAATCCGGACTGGAGTTACTCAGCTTGGCAATTTCCTCCTCTCTCTTAAGGTCGTCTTCCTTTTCCTCCACAGTCTCAATGTCCTGCTTTTTGATTTGGTCTTTTTCCTTGTGTTTTTTAGACTTCTTTTTAGATTTTTTGTGAGACGTCACATGGTTTTCTTCCATAGGCTTTGGACACTTCAGTAGATCTGAACCAGGGGGTGAGGTTTCTGGAGAAGTCCTAGAGGTATACTTGTCTTGCTGGTCCTCATAGATATTACCATTCTGACTAAAACTGTCGACAGGCAGGTCCTGAGTCCCCCGGCCTTCTGGAGTGCTAGGGGAATTGGAGTTAGAATTTACCATCTGGAGAGAATGGGAGACAGGCAGAAGGGTTGAAGGCAGTGGTGGAGGGGCAGGGATGGCAGCAGCTGCAGGGGGCAGTGGGAGGCCCGCAGTGGATTTTTCACTGGTGGGGTTCAAATGACCATTTAGTGTTGGCGGTACCCTGTTCATCAAGTGAGATATTCGGGCTTTTTTATTCATTAATGGATCAATAAAATCTGAATCCAAAAGACGTTTCTGAGGGAGGGAAAAGGAAAAAAGTGACTGAGTTTTCACTGAAGTTAAATAATTCAATACACATATGAATGGCTAAACAGCGGAATAATCTTACTCACACTAAAGTCTGTTATCAGAGTTGTGTTCACCTTTCTCTATGCTTAAGCTAAAACCTCAATAAACTAATAACAAAAAAAACAAAGCAACAACCAACAACAGAAACAACCAAAAGTGAGGTAAATTTTTGTGTCTAATGTCAAAGAGCAGAATCTGGCAAACACGTTTCCTGGAGTGTTTACTCAATTCCTTCCAATCACATAGCCCCAGCCTAAATTCCTAGAGCAGCGATTCTCACCTGTAGGTCGCGACCCCTGTGTAACAATGAAAATACATCCTGCATATCAGATATTTACATTATGATTCATAACAGTAGCAAAATTACAGTTATGAAGTAGCAACAAAATTAATTTTATGGTTGGGGGTCACCACAATATGAGGAACTATATTAAAGGGCCGTGGCATTAGGAGGCGTAAGGAAGGTTGAGAACCACTGTTGTAGAGAGATTGCTGATTTCTGTGGATTACAGCACTCAGGTAGTATGAAACAGAGGCAGCTGCTTTCCACTGCTGGCCATGGTTGACCTAGTTATATGAAATGAGAGGAGAAAGCAATTTGTTCCTTTGACTCTGTGAGAACTGACACAGCTAGGTAAAAGGCAGTAAGCTTCCACTTATTCTAATCTCTAATGTGCTAAAATGCTCCAGTTGTGAATTATTTGAGCTGTCATTTATCACTTCATCTGTCTTAAAGCAGAACAGTCAGCACTTTCAGGGTAGTTTCTCTAAGTATCTCTATTACTGCTGAAATGCTATTTAACTGTTTTACCCTTACATATCTCCTCATCAGATTGCAAGATAAGTGTTAATAACTGGTCCATTAAAATGATGTGTTAGTACTTTAAAGAAAATTATGGTAATACTAGCCCAACCCAGCAACAATGATAGCTGCTTATTAAGTTAAAAGAGAAATTTAGACAGTCTAAAAGTGTAAAACAAATTTATGTTTATGTTTAAATGTAATGCTGTGGCTTATATTATTAGCTTGAAAGAAAACAATCAATGCATTATATTATTCTGTTTTGAATTTAACACCATTTGCTTGGCACCCAGTATATAATTTGATCGGAATAGAAACAGGTTTGTAATCATTGGCATTAAAAGTGAGGCCTCCACACACGCACAAGTGAGGACAGAACTGCTTTACGTTTTGCTTCCTCTCTGGTCCTCACAGTAGGTTTCTAGCCTTTTCTCAGGACATGAGACTTTTGCTCAGGACGTGTTTACTATTCTCCACACATCTATCTGCTTTTCCTTAATTCTTGGGAGTAGGGTCCAGAGAGAGGGGACAGTGTGTCCATGGGTGGAGAAGTATGTCCCACAGTCCATCCAAAGCACATGGGACACTGAGAGGGTCTTGAGGCTGGCCAGTGGGCTGAGAGCCAGGCGGGCTGGAACTCTGGCACTGCCCAGGACCTCCTTTGACTTTTTCCACAATGAACTCATCTCTTGGGGGAAACTCTAAACTGGAGGGCAGTCTGATTGGGAGTATCCTGATAAGGATCAAATTGAAAAAGCCTGTAAGAAAACACGAAAATGCTATCACTTGTCACTTATTTCTGCAAGAATATTTTTCTGAAACGTGTTTCAGACAAAATTAAATATCTTCAGTTTTCCACATCATCTGAGAATTATAGGGCCCTGGATAAGTCTTCTAGTTCATGACCAAATTGAAAAGTAGAAAATCTACAATGAAATGTAAACTTAAAAAATGAAAGCAAGGTACATATTAAGTACTCTGACAGCACTGCTATGTAGTGGAGAGCGTGGTGGGCTGGGAGCTGAGGCCTAAACCCCAGGCCGAGCTGGGCTGCAAGCTAGTTGTGCAGCTTTGGGCAGGCAAGCTTCATTTATATATCAGAGGACCTGGCCAGTGGCCCCGTAGGTCTAGCTCAGGTCTCTGATTCCATAGCTCCATGAAATACCTGAGGAGAAGATACTGCATCTCTGCTGGAACACAATGGAGATTCTGAACGGCTGGTGCTTGCAACATTCTGAGACGGATTGAGTTTTCTGTAAAGGACACATATATTACGTGTTACAGGAGAATTTTAAAGTTTTCAGGATAGAAAGCTTACCCTTGATTCTCTTTCCCACTTTAACACTAAAATAATAATGATTGAAATAAATACTTATCTGTATCTTTTTTTTTTTTTGCAGTTTTGGCTGGGGCTGGGTTTGAACCTGCCACCCCTGGTATCCTACTCCTTCAGCCTAATTTGTATCATTTTTAAAGGAAAAAGAAGAAAAAGGGAAGAAAGCACTTACCTAGAGAGCACTGACTCCAATGATCGCCTGTCTATTTCATTGTACCCAGGCCAGTCCCTCTGAAGCTCTTTAAAGACGTAATCCTTTAAGGTATATGAGAGGTCCTTGGGATTTAGATTGGCTACCTGGTATGTGGTGTAAAGACAGAACATTAGATATTCTGCTAACCTAAAACAGGTGACTTTTAGGATTTATACTGAAAACAATTACACCAATTGGCCCCAAAGGGACTGCTGCTTTTGTACAAGCCAGATCTCAGTAAAAGCCATTCAACTTCACTTTAGGAATTAAAGCTCTGTATATATATATGCCTGTGTTTTTTTCCTGAATGGCCATTGTAGTTTGTCATATTTCTAATCAAATAATAAGCCCACATTGAAAAAAAATGGGGGAAGATATTTTTAAAATCATTTTTTTTTCTAGTCAAAGGAATAGAAAACACTTAGACCGGAGTCCCTTCTTGTCTTCAGGGTGTGGGGAGGGGAAGCCATTCTAAGGCCCCAGTGGATATCGGACACTGTGCTTAGTGCCCAGCCCCACAGACACTACTTTTCTTATATACATGTACCTATGATAGTTTAATTTATAAAGTAGGCAAAGTAAGAGATTAACAATAATAACTAATAATAAAACAATTATAACAGTGTGCCAGCATTACTACTTTTGTGTTTTGGGGCCATTGTTAAGTAAAAGAAGAGTGGTTTGAGCACAAGCACTGAGACACAGTGTATCTGATAAGCGAGATGGCTGCTGAGTGACTAAGGGACAGGTGCCCCATACAGCGTCGACATGCCAGGCAGCAGGAGGAGTCACGTGCAGGGCAAGCAGGACAGAGAGGGGCAGCGTGAGATTTCATGGCAATACTCAGAACCCTGTGCAATTTAAAACTCGGAAATGATTTATTTTTGAAATTTTCTTTTTAGTATTAGTGGACTGTGATTGACTGACCTCAGAAAGTGGAACCCTGGATACGAGGGGACTACTTATTACCAATATCCTTATCTATCTTTGCTCATTAACTTCTTTACTTTCAGTCCCAATAAAAATCCTTTATCACTTGCATTAAGTAGAAACCAAACAGAAGCCGGGGTTAAAACTTTCCTTTAGTCAGCAAAAGAAATTGTTAATCACAAACAGTGTCAATTCTGAGAACCCGGTCTGTCCTTTTTGTTTTTGATAATCAAGCTTGCTTCCCATCTATGCCAATTCTCCTGAAGAACCACTTATTTGAAGTCTTTGAAATTCCCAAAACTGATAGATGAAAATGAAAACCAAAAGAATTCTCAAATTACTGTTATTAGTCAGCCAGTTTATTCTCAAGCACAATCTTTTCTTATCCCTTAACTACAACTCTTAGCGTCTAGGCTGAGACCTTGTCAGCTTCTCCAGTGCACAGGTGCACGTGCCCAACCGACAGCCATTTTCAAGGCTGGGAGAAAGCTGCTCTTGCCTGTCTCTTCCTACAGGAATGGTCTTTATAGTAACTTGACTTCTGTGTCTTTAAAGTAGTATTAAATTTGATAGTTTATGCTTCCCTCAGAGTTTAGCTGAGTAGAAGATAGTAGGCTTATCTTTAAATTAGTGAGGAAACTAACATACGATACAACACGATTTCTTGAAGCAGGAAAAAGGCAACAACCTTTCCATTTAATGCCCTCAGCCCTACACACACACACCTGCCCTCAGCACTACACACACATACACCTGCCCTCAGCACTACACACACATACACACCTACCCTCAGCACTACACACACACGCACCTGCCCTCAGCACTACACACACACGCACCTGCCCTCAGCACTACACACACACAC
>NW_003852412.1:29335626-29338206 GCF_000181295.1 Otolemur garnettii
TCAGCACTACACACACCTGCCTGCCCTCAGCACTACACACACACACACCTGCCCTCAGCACTACACACACACCTGCCTTCAGCACTACACACACCTGCCTGCCCTCAGCACTACACACACACAGACCTGCCCTCAGCACTACACACACACCTGCCCTCAGCACTACACACACACGCACCTGCCCTCAGCACGACACACACACCTGCCCTCAGCACTACACACACCCGCCTGCCCTTAGCACTACACACACACAGACCTGCCCTCAGCACGACACACACACCTGCCCTCAGCACGACACTCACACACACCTGCCCTCAGCACTACACACACACGCACCTGCCCTCAGCACGACACACACACCTGCCCTCAGCACTACACATACCCGCCTGCCCTCAGCACTACACACATACACCTGCCATTAGCACTACACACACACCTGCCCTCAGCAACCCTGTCCCCAGCCTTGTGTGCAGGCCATCCTGTCCCCTCCCTTCTCAGGGCCCTTCGGAAGTCTCCTTTGCTCACTGCTCTATATGCTGGAGTGCGCAGGGCCAGTCTTCTTCAGTTTTCTTCACTTTCATTTCCTCCTAAGATGATTTCATTCATGTCTATGGTGTCCAAGCTACTCATTCCTAAATGTGTAACTGCAGCTCTAACTCGCCTCCGAATGCCAGACCCTCATAACTAATTACCTGCTGACGTCCATCTCCGTTTGGATGTGTCTAACAGCATCTGTCCAGACAGAGGTCTGGTCCGTCCTCACCCCTCATCCCTACTCCTCCTGTCCCTCTCCTTTCAGTCAATGGCCCAATACCCATTCAAGTTGCTCAGGCCACACAACTAGTCATGATCACAGATTCCCCTTCCTCCCTCACCTCTCTCTATACCCAATCCACTGGCAAGCCTTGCCCCCAAATATATCCCTAATCTGACAGACTGTCTCCACTGTCCAAACCAGGTCAAACCACTAGCACTTGGTGCCTGGATTTCTGTAGGAGGCCTTTTCTCTCTCCTCTACTCTGCCCTCCCCATGATATTCCAAGTGATCTTATTAAAAGTATAATTACAGCATATCATTGCTAAAACTCTATAATGATTTCCCAAATCACTCAAAATAAAACCTAAGTTTCTTGCCCATGGCAATGTTCCTCTGATGTCCAACCTCTGCTGCACACAAACCTTCTCTTCCTCCAGGCTTCCAGAAATGCCGACTCCTCTTCTTTTTTCTTCCTCATCATCTGACTAGTGAGAAAGAGGTTTTCCATTCTCTCCACTCAAAGTAGCTGACCCCTCCCCCAGCTCTGCTCACTTCCCAGCTTCACGGGAAACTGTGTCATGAATGCGCTCCAGGAGGCGGGGACTGTCTGCTGGGTCCCTGTGGGGCTCCAGCCTTTAGCACAGCGTCCGCCACATTCTAGGTACTTCCTACACTGGACTGAATGGCAGCAGGTTGAGCTTGAGCCAAATATCCAAATGTTAAACTTGAAAAGGTTAGTCAGCTTTATTTATTCATTTTTATTTATTTATTTATTTAGAGACAAGAGTCTCATTCTACTGCCCTTGGTAGAGTGCTGTGGCATCGCAGCTCACAGCAAGCTCCAACTCCTGGGCTTAGGCGATTCTCTTGCCTCAGTCTCCCGAGTAGCTGGGACTACAGGCACCCCCCACAATGTCTGGATATTTTTTTGTTGCCGTTTGGTCAGGGCTGGGTTTGAACCTGCCACCCTTGGTATATGGGGCTGGTGCCCTACCCACTGAGCCACAGGCACCACCTGTTATTCGGCTTTATTAAGTTGTTTTTCTGATTTTTAAAATTTATTTTTTTCAGGAAAAGAGTCATTGTGAGAAAAAGAAATTTATTAATATACATTTGGTAGTATTAAACCAAATTTCCTTGTGGATGTTAAGCATTTTTAAATCTAAAACAATCTTTCAAATTTCTTTCCTTTTTTTTTGAGACAGAGCCTCAAGCCATCCCCCTGGGTAGAGTGCCATGGCACATGGCATCACAGCTCACGGTAACCTCCAACTCCTGGGCTCAAGTGAGTCTCTTGCCTCTGCCTCCCAAGTAGCTGGGATCACAGGCGCCCGCCACAGCGCCTGGCTATTTTTTGGTTGCAGCCATCGTTGTTTGGCGGGCCGGGCTGGATTCGAATCAGCCACCTTAGGTGTATGTGGCCGGCACCTTAGACACTTGAGCCACAGGTGCCGAGACAATCTTTCAAATTTCATTGTGAGCCAACAACTTACTTTATTTTGAAAATCTACTACTTGGATCACTTACTAACGTTACAGGGTGCTGAGAATTACTGTACAAATAACCGATCAGCAAATAATTCCACTGGCACAGGCAAAACAGGATGTATTACTTCAGGCAACTTGTTTGGACCAATTTGTCTGGGATAGAATAACCAATTTTGGGGTGATTTATGTATCTTGGTGTTCTTTTTCTTTTACCTTCATGCCTACTTTTGGTCAGTTTTGTTGGAGCACAGTCATTCTATTTTTCTTGTTAGCTGCTAGGAATGTTCAGGAAAGGGAACCGTTTAAGTCAAAATTCTTTTTTTTTTTTTTTTTTTT
>NW_003852412.1:29338379-29345755 GCF_000181295.1 Otolemur garnettii
TGGCGGGTCCGGGCTGGGGATTCGAACCCGCCACCTTAGGTGTACGTGGCTGGCGCCTTAGCCGGTTGAGCTATAGGCGCCGAGCCTAAGTCAAAGTTCTGAATAAGCCTCTGCTATATTCTTTGGGAGGATTAAATTAACACTGTGCTTGACACCTGGTACACGCTCAGAAAAACAAAAAAAGAGGCAGATGTTATTGGGCCTTCTATCTATCTTTTCACTAGGCCAGTAGTTTCAGCCATATCACACACTTGACTCATGTTTCAGCCATATCACACACTTGACTCATGTTTCAGCCATATCACACACTTGACTCATGAGGGCCTTATACCATATTGGTGCCTACCTTGGGTCTCCAAGACTTGGCTTTAGTTGGTTTAGGGTAGAATGTAGGCACTGGCATTTTAAAAAGCTCCTCAGCAGATTTTAGCATGTAGCCAGGATGAGATGATGTTCTGGGTTCTAGTGAGCGGTACTAACGACTCCCATGTCCTACCTGCTCAACATTGTCTGTCTAAACACACACAGCACCTGCCATCACACAGCTACCGCCATGTCACAGCCGCAGCCCCATATCAACTGCCCCCATCCTCTGACGCAGAAGGTAACTCAGCCTATCTGGAGATGGAGTTGTCACACATTTTGTGATTTATAACCTATCTCTTCCCACTTTCTCTAAAACTGAAATATACACACTCACATCTGTATTCATTCTCTCATCTTGTCTTTTGAGCTCTTGAAACTGCTACATACCATAAAGGATTTAAATTGTTTTCAAAAAGTGCTCAAAGGATGTAATAAAAATCCTTAAAATTGACCAAGATACCTTGAGGATTGGCTAATCCCAAACTAGAGATGGTGGCTGAAAAAACAGACTTGAAAGTGTTATTTCTTGAATAATAAATAAAAACCTATAGTTTTTTTTAATGATAAAATTTAAGAATGACTTTGAAAATGTGTTGTTTTAAAAAAAAATAGACAAACCACTATTTTTGGTGGATCTGAATGTGAACCAACACTTATTATCTGAAGTCAATATGAAAAATAAAGGAAGCTAAAAAAAAGAAAAAAGTACATAAGAATTTACAGTATGATAGATCACTGGCTTTAAAAAAAGTTATGGCCTGATTTTATACTTAAGCTTGTGATTATAAGGTAAGTAACTGACCCTTTTACATAAGCGGTGCCCAACCTGAGGCTAGCAGGCTACATACAGATTTTTTGAGGGCTGTTTTACTTATCTATAGTGTCAGATATTTTGAAAAGTATACACAGACCTTTTTATTTTGCTCATCAGCTTGTGTTAGTGTTTATGCATTTAATCTGTGGCCCACCACAACTCTGATTTTTCCAATGTGTGGCAGAAAAGAAAAAAGGCTGGACACCTCCGCTTTACACTTTCATTCACACTCTTTAATACAGACAAGTGACTGATCTTGGCATACCCAGTGAAAGAAAAGGGCACAGTGATATGGACAGGATAAATTCTAAACTATTTATAATAGTAGGCAAAAATATTTTGGCTTATGTAAACCAAAGACCAATAAACACATTGTACAACTTCATCTATGTAAACCAATGAAAATTAAGGCAGCAGTTCAGGTTCAAAACTACAGACAACCGACACTTCTTGCCTGGAATTTCAGAGCAAAATTTGATTTGTCCCAGATAAAGTCAATGCTCACGTTTCAACTAGTTTTTAATTAAATTCTTAAAACAAGATGATTTAACTTAATAGTCAGGAGTTATACTACATGCCACTAATCAAACTGGTTCTGAAATTTCCCCATCACAACAATAATGAATAATAACCACGAGCCTTTTAAATGGATTTTTCAAAGAGAAAGTAAGCAGAAGGGCTACTCTCCCACTGTCCTCACCTGTTGCAGAATTGCTCCCAGGGAGTTCTTGTCTTTTTGACTGACTCCATCTTTCTGGAGTCGAGCAAGCAGCTCAGGTTTCTTGTACGCCTTCAGGGCCAGTAAATGAATCACTCTGTCCCTGTAGGGTCGCTGAGAGACACTGTTGCCGCCGTGTGTCTTTCGGATTGTGTTGGCAGGGTTCATGGGGGTTGACCTTTTCCTCTCAGGTACTGCATCTGAGACAGCTTGAGGTGCTTTCCGAATCTGCACTCTTTTCCCTAAAGTCCAGTGGAAAGGACATTGTTACATGTTTGCAAGTTAGAATACAGGGAGCATCTCAGTTTCCAGAGCTAGGATTCAGATACCTCTTCATCTCTGGAGGGAATAATGGGCACTTTGTTGCAATTTTTACTTTAAAGAGATGTGCAAACAGAAACCATTTTAAATAAACGGCTTAAAATATTAATTAGGAAATTTTTTAATCAAATGTTTTGTGGAATAAATACTGTACATGCCATTCCTGAAAGCGGTGGGAACACAGTGAACACAGATGTGAGAAACACCTGTCAGGTTCACTGAGAAGACAACCGCGGCTGAGCTGAGGCGTCATCTTAATCATTTTAACCATGCACTAATTCATCCACTCATGAGAATCTTTTTCTACAGGTCATGACAAATCTTGAGAGTCAAAAAATAAAACGAACCAACCAAGCCTCTCAGAGAGCCTAACAAACAGATCTCCCCGCAGGGGAGACTATACAAGGAAGTAGGTTAGATGAAGAACCAGGAACGGTGCGGAGGAGGTCCTCACACCGTGCTGGAGAGCCTGGCCGTTCGTGCAGTCAGCCCATTGCCTGTTCAGGCTAAACACTGACACCTGGCAAGTGGCTCCTTCTAGGCCACGTCTCTATGGGCAGAAGTGACCTGGACACTGGTGTGCAGGTGAGGCTATCTTGGCTGCTGGTCACTGATGACCTCAGGAACCATTCCTTGATAAGGAACATGAAATAGCTCAAAACTATGTAAAACCCTACTTTCTTAGGGTACAAATTTTTAGGTTACATTGTTCTCACTTCCAGGGAGCCCTAACCCAGGGGGTATGTCACACCGCCTCACTGTGTGCACAGTAGGTGAGATTCCGCCTCCTGCCCTCCCTCCTTCTGCCAATCGCCATCCTCCCCTTCACCTTCCCTCTACCCCCACACTAGATTATATTTGTGTTTTATTGTTCATATAAGCATGTAATTGTTTATATATTGGTTACATATTAGTATGGAATACACTGGATATTTATTTTTCCATTCTTGTGATACTTTACTAAGAAGAATGTATTTCAACTCCATCCAGGAAAATGTAAAAGATGTAAAGTCTCAACTTTTTTAAATGGCTGAATAATATTCCATGGTATACATATACCACAGTAAAACCCTCATTTTGTGATTTCTGAGGTGGAGGCTTTAACTTAGTACACAGTAAGCCCTGATTCTATGTGCTCTGGTGAAAGGTGAAGATCTGGTCATGATACACACTATGGGGCAACTACATTAGGAACAAGACCAGCTACTAGGAACAATGGATACGTAAAAGCAGCTTCTACAAGCTATAGTCTGGGGTGAAAACAGCTTACCAGGGCAAGAGCTTTACTGAATAATAATTCTGTCCAGGCTGGGCTCCCCAGGCTTTGTCAGAGAGCCTATCTATTCTGACTGCATCCAATCTCTAGGAAGGGAAGAAGGCTGAACGCTCTCAGGAAACCTCTAATCAATCACAAATATCAAATCAAACTACTGCATAACAAAGAAAGTCAACATTAAGAGGGCACTGCCTACTGATCAGAAAAACTATTAAATTATGATTAGAGTTTTAGAGACAGATTTAAACCTAGTTTCTACATTTTTCTTAATTTAGATTCAGCTGGATCAATGTCAGACAGGAAAGAAACATTTAACTATGCACCACACACTGTGCTGAGAGTTTCATAGATGCCACATGCTGTCTCACTGAGTCTTATAGTAACCTGAAAAGGTAGACTCTGACCCCATTTCACAGATGAGAAAACTGAGGGCTTTAATGGGATATGCTCAAATGCATTAGTGCTCACTTCGCCTTTGGGAGGTTCTGTGATTTGATTAACACCCAGCTTTCCCTATTTATACTTATTTGCAACAAAGGCTTTATAAACAAATGTCTACTGTTTGCTTCACATTAGGCTGTAAGCTCCCTGAGGGCAGGGTTGTGGCTGCACAGTGCACCAGCTGACCCTGAATCACTACTTGATGACTAAGTGAATGACAGCAAGAGAGGAAGGAAGCAGAGAAGCAGAAGCCGACGTGATCCACATTTTCCCACATTTCTAGGCTGCAAGAGCATGAACACGCACTGAAATTCCTACTGTGGCGAATACTAACTTTCCGGTCCACCACTGTTCAGTTGCAATAGCACAATACTACATATTATCATTCCTTGACATTTTCATAGGAATTTGTTAAAAGAAAAATTAGGATCAAGGTCACGAAGGCTCAGAAAATGGTATAAATTCCACATTCCCCTCTCTTTTGTCTTAAAAAAGAAACCCATTTACCTCACTTTTTTCCTAATCAAGCTAACTGTGGAGCCCTTCCCCCTTAATCTCTCTACCCTCACCCTTCTCAAGGGGCCTGGGCACAGAATGCCTTTTACCTAAACTCATACTCTAGGACTGGTAATTTAGAATGAATTCAAGCCAGCAAGGCAAAAAAATTAAAACAGGAGGGTGGCACCTGTGGCTCAAAGGAGTAGAGTGCTAGCCTCATATGCTGGAGGTGGCGGGTTTGAATCCAGCCCTGGCCAAAAAACCCCCAAAAAACAAAAAACCCAAAAACCTGCAAAAAAATATAATAAAAAAATAAAAACAGGAGTAACAGTATTGCCACCATGTTCTAGGTGCCTTACCTTCTCTGTACCTTTGATCCACCTCTGATCATGTCTCAGGAGGTCTCCAGGTCTCAAAGTCTACTGGGCTTACCCCATCCCTCCCAGAAGCAAGCACAGAGCAGGCAAACGAGAGAAACTAACTTTGCCCTTAAGAGGGTGTGAGTATGAGGTCTGACAAGAAATGAGGAGTCCCAGCAGGCAGAGGACAGTGTTGGAGCCTCACCTGAGGCCTCATGCTAGGTCACCATGTCCCCATGCATCCCCCACCCCCAATACACTCACATCACCCTTTGCCTCATTTTCTTTTAGATACCCCAGTCAGAGGATCACTTGCTTCAGTCCAGTGTTTCAAAGAACAGCTCAGTCACATGGGCCACTGAATTATACCCCAAACATCCCTTGCTCACTACTTCCCCATCCCTTTTGTTCCTATTCAACAAGGAGTCCTCTGCTTTAAGAGAGGCTTTAGATGAAGAGAACACCGGTGATATAATATCTGTAGAAATGAGATGCTAAGGAAAGAAACAAAAATAAAGCAAAAAAATGTCAGGTTCAAAGTGGGTAGAAGAAAGGCTTGTTTTTATTTTTTATATTTGCTTCAGAAAAGCCCTTTTAATAAAGCCTCTGGGAGAACCTAATTTTCTTCCCAGACCCAACTGCTAATCAATTCCCTCGGCTCTTTAAATAAACAGCGGCAGTGGGTCAGGCAGGGCTGGGTAATCTGGGGCTATAACTGAATTGTTTCATAACAAGGAGTTCAGTTCTAGTTTCTCCATTTAATATGAGATGGCAAAAGTATTTATCCCTCAATCTAATGGTACTGAGTAAACAATCTGAAGCAAGGTGTTAAAATAGTCCTTCAGAAAGCCTGGAGACTGCAGCCATCTTCTGCAGTTGTTTTCCGTTCTGTGAAACCACACCAGAAGCCCTGGCAACACAAACCCAAGGATTTAAACACATCAGCAGGTCCATGACAATGACGTGGCTCTGCTCGGTTAAATATGTAATTCACTGCAACGAAATCCATCTCCACTATTTGGCATTTGTGATTACATCTTAAAAAGGTTCACCACCAAAATATATATACCCAACAGTCACAAAATGTTAGAACTAATATCCCTTCTTCAATATTTGAGAAAATTAAGTTCTTAAATGATTTATATGGTTATTTAAACATGTGCTAACTCATCAAAAATGAGGAGGGTGGGGGTAGAAGTTTGGGAAATTAGAAACAGAATCTTAGAAATTAGGTTAGTTGGGTTACTTTATACACCTAAATAAATGTTAATGCATATAAAATTTGTAATTCAATAAAATTCTAGAATTCAGGTAGAAGTCAGTGAGCAAATGTAAGATACGGGTAAACTGTTAAGTAGTGGTGATTAGTGATGATTTTTCAACAAAGGGGAGGGATTATAATAATACAACAGTGTTCGTGACTAATGTAAATGTCACGACTAAAGTGGAAATGTTATTGAAAAAATAATGTTTCCTTCAGCCTCCAGGAAGGTTGCAGACGCTCACAGTGCTGATGCCTCGGCTAGGTCATCCCCAGGAGCACAGTCTTCTTCCGTTCAGGTGGGAGTGTCCTCATGTGGCCGTGAGAGGCCTGGATCAGGCTGCACAACCCTGCAGGGGCACCGACACTGTTCTGATCTGTCCTCCACCCAGACTGACACTGTTGAAAGCTACCTTGTTCTACGGGTACCTGGAAGCTGGCACAGGTGAGCTTTAGGTATCATTTTACAGGACATAGTCAACTATAAATTAAAGGGGCATCTCTTCCTGTTCTGAGGAAAGCATCTAACTTGCTAATGAGGCCATACTTACATCATTTGCTATTTGCTGATACCAGCAACTTGATAAGTGAAATGGAGAGAGAATCATATCCTTCCTCATAAAGGTGATTACGAGATTCAGGTGAAATAACTACATGCACAGTCCTAATACCTTGTATATAACAAGTGCTCAATAAGTGCTGGGTAATACAGTATTAAAGAGTGACTGGCTGACATTTTAAAGAACTGAATGAGCCAGATAGTTCTGAGATACTGAAAGAAGCAAGAAGATATAAATGGAGCTGCCTAAAGAAAAGAAATATATGGGAAAGGGCTGGCTTTTTAAGGCTAAAAGAGAAAGATCAAAATGGGACACAACAAAGCACAATAAAAACATCCAAACAGACAGTAGACCACGAGAATAAGAGTCTTCTGCTCACCTACACTTAGAATTGATTGGAATTTTATTGTAAGTAGTGTGCCCAGTTTTGAACTCTGACATGAAGAGTCAGAGGCAGTCTAGAGGAGAGTAATAAAATAATTAAAGGGTTGGCATACAGGGATTTTTTTTTTTTTTTTTTTGGCATACAGGGATATTAAGACAAGTTAAAAGGAGGAGGAGTTTGCCAGGTGCAGTGGCTCATGGGAGGCCAAGGTGGGTGAATCACTTGAGCTCAGGACCCCATCTCTAAAAACAAAAATAGCTGGGCATTGTGGCAGGTACCTGTAGTCCCAGCTACTTGGGAGGCTGAGGCAAGAGGATCATTTGAACCCAAGAGTTTGAGGTTGCTGTTGAGCTATGATGCCACAGAACTTTACTGAG
>NW_003852412.1:29346281-29352964 GCF_000181295.1 Otolemur garnettii
CCAGCTCTTAGAACAGTGGAGGTGTAATCTGGTGCAGGGAGTGTGTGGGGAGGCGGTGGCCAGCTCTTAGAACAGTGGAGGTGTAATCTGGTGCACATGTAAACTTTGATAATCTCAAATTTCTTATGATTACCCCCCAAATGTACGCAAATTATTTGTAGCGCCTATGAGAAACCTTGTAAGTTTTCTAAAATTCCCAGTACCTTTAGCGAAGTCCTGGTCTATGCAATTTGGGGTGTTGAAAAGTCTGTTGGGTGGTTGTAAATGATCCATGCCTGACCCTACCTAAACACACCAAAAGATGGCAACACAAAGGACACACACTGACTGTTCAGTGGAAAAGTGCAGTTGTCATGACTGATTTTTCAGTATTCTCAGCTAGTTATATTGGGAGGGGTAAAAAAATCATTGTGGTGGTTTGAATCCTCTATTCCTTTGTCAAACACACTAATCTGCCTCACTGTTGTAAAATGGAGGTATTGGGTAGAATAAAGCAATACTTTCAAAGCTATAGCAACAGATAAAATGTTCTAAAATGTACCTATAGAAGATCTTGTGTGGGTTTTTTCTTTTGTACTTTTTTTAACTTAATTTTTATTAAATCATAACTGTCATCAACACATGAATGGATAAACAAATTGTGGTTTATGTATACCAGGGAATACTATGCAGCCATCTTGTGTGTTTTAAACCAAATGGACACTGAGCCTAGTAGCCCAGAGAAAGAAAGAAGGCTAGAATTGTTACCTCACTCAGCAGGAGAGGGAGTGTGAGACATCTCATTGCTGGTAACTTACTGAGTAGGGCACTGGCCCCGTGGGTACAGATACCTGGGGAAGTCATGAATTGTTGTTAAACCAAACTAAATGTATCTAAGCTAAGCACCAAGTCCCAGGAGCACCGGCTTTGTTCCAAAGAGAGACACTATTATTAAAAACACTGGTGAAGCTTCTCAAAGCTAAATGTATGATAGCTGGTTCAGCAATGGGGAAATACAGTAGCAGTGTTATATCAAACTTTGGAAAGATGTTGCTTAAGGGATTTAGTTCTTCAAGAGACTGTTTTGATGAGCATTCAAGCTTCCAAATTAATATTCTTTCATCGTTTACTATAGAGTGACTTGCATTATTAAACTGAAGACTCCAACGTCTTATTCCCACTCCTGCTAATTCTGTTCCTGTTAGCAGTCACTGTGAATGGACTCCTTAAAGTTATTAGGGTCACTGTTCATAAAAGAGAGGCTCATCTTGCCAGACTGGTCTTACTCCCTTCAGTCACCGGTATCTGAGTGAGCTCATGATCAACTGATGAGGGTGATGGAGGCTCTTAGCTAATGGGCAGATTAGGGGATGGCGGGTCACAATTGAGGCACCAAAGGGGCATCACTCCTTTGCTCTGTTGTTAAGCTTTGCTATAGGCACATTTTATACTTTTGCAATAATAAAAAAAAACCTTTGTTCTACAAAGATCCTCTGAAAATGTAAGCAAAACCTACAACAATGAAGTTACCAAACATTAATTTTACTAGTTGATTTTACTGTAAATCTAGTCTTACAAAAGAGCAAAACAAGAAGCATCCTGTCCATTACTGAAATGACATCATCATAAAGAAAACGGCACCATTATTAGAACTCTGTGCAGTAGCATGCCCAGGCCCCAGGATTATAAAATAATAATAAATGGCCAACAGCTGACTTAGGATTTAGAAAAGTTGTAAAACTTTAGTATCTGTTCCTCAATTTACCAGCAGTCTAAAGAGAACAAATGATTTTTTTTTTACCATATCATACACAATCTGAAAACTAATTTCTATGTTTTTATTAACTTTACATTACCAGTATTTACCTACAGTGATCTTGAATCACTCCAATCAATCATCAAGAGGGAGAAAGGTATCTGTACAAACCTACATATGGTCCCCCGGGTTTGATAACTTTTGTGCTTCGGTTGCGGGATTCCTCTTCTGCCTGAGTCATTCTTTCTCGTGTCATCTGATACGAGTCATTTGTTGCACACACTGTAATTTTATCTTGTATAAATCCCAGGCAATTGAGCTGAGAGGCTCCAGAGCTGTCAAGACAGATAGTAACTTTATTAGAGATGGCTCTCATTTTGCACAATAAAGGTGAGCAAAAATTGTATAAAATTCTAAAATCAGGAGCCCAACTATAAGTTTGCAATTCAAAAATAACATTTTTTTTTCATATTCTGAATATAATGGATGAAATGAGTTTTCGGAGACCAAATCCATAAAATTTTAGGAAAAAAATCAGTATTTATAGACCAGAGCCCAAACGGGCACTATAGTTGTTCCTTAACAGTCAACTATTTTTAATAATTACCTATCACTGATATAACAAATGTGCTTTAGTGGAACTGTAACATGAAGAGAGCTTACTAGATGGAACGGGCTGGCCACAATTCTTTTTATTTCTAACAAGTTATTAATTTTAAGGCTAAAATACCGACAAACATGAGCGCTTACTTTAGTATTATCAGTTGAAACTTCCTAAAAATCTGTAAAATTTCTATCTACTGCTTTGTTCAATCTCTGTAAGATGTCCTATTTACATAGCAAAAAATTTTTTTTTTTGGAGACAGAGTCTTACTTTATCACCCTCGGTAGAGTGTCATGGCATCACAGCTCACAGCAACCTCCAGCTCTTAGGCTTAGGTGATTCTTTTGCCTCAGTCTCCTGAGTAGCTCGGACTACAGGCGCCCACCACAATGCCCAGCTATTTTTTTTTTTCTGTTGCAGTTTGGCTGGGGCTGGGTTTGAACCCACCACCCTTGGTATATGGGGCTGGCGCCGTACTCATTGAGCCACAGGCACTGCCCTACATAGCAAATATTGATGAAAATATAAGATAAGTGATTTTTGCAGAAATATTTAAAAAACCTTTTATCAAAACAATCATGAATATTAATAAGGACCCAGAAGATGAATCAAAGTAATATGGTAATATTAGGGAAATCATGGTAACAGTCACAACTGGTGTTTTAAAATCAATCACAATGACCTTAAAACAAATTAGAATATAAAAGTAGTAACAGGCCAGTGTGGTGGCTCATGCCTGTAATCCTAGCATTCTGAGAGGCCGAGGTGGGTGAATAGCTTGAGCTCATAGGTTCAAGATGAGCCTGAGCTAAAAGCAAGACCCCATCTCTACTAAAAATAGAAAAACTGAGGCAAGAGGATAGCTTGAGCCCAAGAGTTGGAGGCTTCTGTGAGCTATGATGCCACGGCACTCTATCCAGGGTGACAGCTTGAGATTCTGTCTCAAAAAAAAAAAAAAAAGTAATAGATACTAGAGCTCTGATCCTCTATTTCTAAACTTAATCGGAAGTAACTTTGTTATGATGCTAAGAAATAAGGGTTGCTAAAAATTTTTGTAAATACTATTAACTATTTTTTTACAAATGTTATTATTTAAAATTCCGACCACTCATTTCGTAATACTCACTGGGCAGAGATAGCATGAGTGGTGATGTGAGAGGCACAGTGGCTGTGGGAGGAACAAGACAGACGTCGCCCCTGCCCGCAGGGAGCTCTCCATCTAGTGAGTGATAGGAACGGGCAACGGGAAATTACAACACCGTGTGACAAACACCAGGAAGCAGGGGACTCCAGGCAGGCACCTCACCTGGTGCCTGAGCTGATGTAGAGAGAGGACTGAGTAAGCGGGGTGAGGACTAACGTGTTCTAGGAAGATGACGCAGCTGTGCAGGCCCAGGGAAGGATTTCCTCCAGTTTATATATGAGAAGAGTGAGCGTTTGTAAGATTTAAAAATGTAGATAAAGAGACAAATTAATCCCTGTTTGTTGAACATTTATTTACTGAGCATCCCTGGAGGAGCTTGAACTACTGCTGGAGAGACAAGAGCCACAGGAAACAGAAAAGTTAAACTGAGTAGGTAGAGCCAGATTAAAGGACATTTGCTTGCTAGGCTGAGAACTGAAAGTTTGAGGCTTTTGTTTTTGTAGCAGCAAATTTCAATTTACACCTGTACCACACCATTTTATAAAGCACTTTGGATCCTAATGAAAGGATATTAATACATTTGCCTCAATTCTCTAACAATGACTATTTCTATCCTCTTGCTGCATGTTTATAGTTTTGTAAGTGGCCTTAAATCCTTCTCCAAACAAGCAGGGTAGAAATAAACACACAGGGTATTTATGATGTAAGGGGGAAGTTTTATTAGATGATATGACTGGTTTTGAAGAGAGAATTATTAAGTTCCTTACTAAAATTCCTAAGGGGACATAGTTCAATCTGATGTCAAAATGTGCTCACTATAATAACTATCTAAAGATAAGCACCACAGGTGATGGCCACATTTATTTTTTTATTTTTTAGAGAAAGAGTCTCACTTTATTGCCTGTGGTAGAGTGCTGTGCTGTCACAGCTCACAGCAACTTCCAACTCCTAGGCTTAGGAGATTCTCTTGCCTTAGCCTCCTGAGTAGCTGGGACTACAGGCGCCGCCCAATGGCCACATTTAGAATTTAGTGTGCCCTGTGGTGTGTAAAACATACTGAGCTGGGAGTAAGGAGAATGCATGTAGCCACTAACCAAGTAGCTGTGTAACTGTGGATAAGTCACCTGTGAAAGGAAGGCGTTAACTCATATAATCACTAAAGACCCTCATACTTGGTAATCTGTAATCCATCATAGTGCTGTTCAACAGAACTTTCTACAATAGTGGAAATATTCTATACCTGTGTCTTCTATGACAGCCACACATAGCTAATGAGACTGAAAAATGCCGTCAGTGTGAATGAGCAATGAAATGTTAAATTGTATTTAATTTTTTTCAATTCAAATATAAATAACCACATGTGACCAGTGACTACTGCAATAGACAGAAGAGTCTATCAGGGGCATCCAACCATTTTTTTTTCTCTACTGCACACTGGAAGAATAAGCGTTGTCTTGGGTTACACATTAAATACACAAATACTAATGCAAACTGATGAGCAAAAAAAAAAAAAAAAAAGTCCACGGGTAATTTTCATGCTATCTGACACCACATTTAAGCAAAATAGTCCTCAAATAATCTACATGGCTGCAGGCTGAACATTTCTGCTCCACTCTATGTAATCTATAACATAATCAATTTATGCCAAAAAATTTAAGTTTGAGGGTAATTTTGGGGAAAGCAAAATTAGTATACACTTAAGGAAATGGTAGATTAAGATACAACAAAGGAAAAGTTATTTAGTCACCTGAAATGAGAGGATAAATTTAGAAGTCATCCCCTCACCCAAGTGTCTTATTTCACACCTCTGCCTCCTGTGCCTGTTTGAAACATAGGGTTCTTCTTCCCTCATTCTTCCACAGCCAGTGAGTGTGGCAAGTTTCAAGTACTGCACAGATGAGCAACAGAAATGCACAGGGGGGGGGGGGGGGGCTTCAGGCTAATGTCAAAGCCTAACCTCTCTCTTCTCAACCCAGGGGCAGAACATCTACCCCTCAACCCCACTCAAGGGCCCATTCTTTGATCAGAAACAACCAAAGCCAAGCAGAGTAAAACAAGTGGCTTCTTGTTTACAGAGGACCTAAGTAGATAAGGGATTCATGGCACACGGGGGTGTGAGTGTGCATTCTTCTCTTCTTCCCTTTTTTTCAAACCCTTACATCAAGAGAAGTGACTGCTATACTTAGGTTAATTTCTAGTTTCCATGCTGCTATGCAATAAAAATTTTTAACAATATACCTTAAAATAAGACTTGATTTCTTAGTTTATTTTTATTTATTTATTTTTAATTAAATCATAGCTGTGTACATTAATACCATCCTGGGGTACAGTGTGTTGTTTCTATATACAGTTTGAAATACTTTCACCCATCTGGTTAACAGGGAAGAAGGAAGCGGAACTGTGCGAGATAGTTTTTCCTCCTGTACCTTTGAGTGTGAGCCTTGAATATATCACAGACACTCTTATCTAAGTGAAATGAATAAAGCCATTTTCAAAATCCTCAAAATTGTCTTTAATTAAAAAAAACTCCATATTTTATAGGTAAAATATCTTCTGTATCTTAAAAGCCTAGGAAGGGTAAAAATCTTAAGAATTTTTGTGACGGTATCCCAGTGCCAAATATAATTTCTAGTACATATTAGGCCCTTAATATTTTTTAAATAGATAAATGAGCTCTGCAATTGAACTTAGGATATATGTATAGAATGGCTACTATATATTTCATTGTTTAATTTTTCAAAACCCTTTTAAATAAAAACTATTTTCCCTTCAGCATACCTTGAAAAGTACTTACCTGGAGAATGTTTGCTGGATGCAGTCAAAGCTGCCCTGAGGGTTGTCTTTGCCCACATTTGACAAATAGAAGTTAAAGTTATGAACTTCATTGAGGGGATCATTTTTGGGAATTTTAACAAGCTAAAAGGGGGGAAAGGAGAGAAATACCTCAAGTTATAAATTTGCCATCAAAGATCTTATGACAAAGATCTTATAACTGGTTTTTCAAGTGACAATCATTTCATACCCAAGCCCTCGTGATAAGTATCTTTACATCATTGAAATGACCAAAATAATTCAAGCCATCTGGCAAGCATGCGTTAACTTATCACATTCTTACTTCTATTTTCTACACTTCAGAGTCACTTTTGCTTGGCAGTTTCTATTCATTTCTTTTTTCTTTTTTTCTTTTTTTTTTTTTTTTT
>NW_003852412.1:29353114-29380185 GCF_000181295.1 Otolemur garnettii
GCCCGGCTATTTTTTGGTTGCAGCCATCATTGTTGTTTGGCGGGTCTGGGCTGGGGATTCGAACCCGCCACCTTACGTGTACGTGGCTGGCGCCTTAGCCGGTTGAGCCACAGGCGCCAAGCCAGTTTCTATTCATTTCTAAGAGGAACCCTGTTCATTTCAAGCTAGCAAATGACCATAGTTTATAGGAAGAGTTATCAGTGAATTAACTAAAAAGCTCTTCCTCCTTTGACCTATGTAAGTTTTATCTTTGGCCAATGTGACCTCATGAGTGGCTTCTAGATGTTTAAGTGGTCTCTGAGAGACAGTTCATATCCCCATCTTTTGCTCTTTTAATAGAAACACATTTCACTTTGATTCTGGCTTTCTTGAGTAGTATTTCTAAAGAATAACCGGCAGCAGAAGGTTAATACCATAATTACATTGACAGAAAAAAAAACGCAGCTGGGGTGTTTCTCCCTGTTCTATAATTCCATCATTTGTCCTGGGGAACAGGGGCAGCAGCCTGCAGAGGCGATTCTGCAGGCCACTCCCAGGCTGAGTCCCAGGCAACACTGTGGAACTGGTAGGTGCAACTTTCTAGGTCTTGCTTCAGGTCTAGTTTTCCTACCCGATGGGAAGCCCCGTGAGTGAAGGGACAGCGTTGCTGGAGAGGGCTGAGGCCTGCATCAGCCACATTTCCTGGCATATGGCCAGAGCCCAATAAAAGCTTGTGAACAACTGAAATCTTCTGTCTTTCCATCCAACCACCCTTCCTAGCACCTGAAACCTTTCTTCCCTTGGGTCTGCAGGGGCTGCTGTGATAAAATGTGAGCTTTCCATTATTAGAAAAAAACCACCCAGAGCAAGTTAGCTGCTAAGTATGTATGCATGGTCATGTGTGAATGCTCACACACACTCACCAATTTGTTAGCATATGAAAATGAAACACAACTATAGCCTAGGATGCAGGAGAAAAGGGGAGGCAGAGGGGAAGGGAGGGTGGGTCAATGGAAGGTTAGTAGGGGGCCACACCTATGGAGCGTATTGCAAGTACAAGTTGGATCTATCAGGTGTAGAACACAAATGTCTTAATGCTGTAATTGGGTAAATGAGGTGAAGGCTATGTTGATTAGTAGGATGTAAGCACTCCAGTTTGTACAAATAATCAACACGTTGAATCCCATAATGGCATAAATGTATTCATGATGATGTATAAATGACTTAATAAAAAAAAAAAAAAGAAAGAAAATAACTGGGGTCACCGATTTCCAACTCTTCCTTCTCTCCTACTCCCAGAAGAAAGTAAAAGAAAAAAAACTTAAGCAGGAAGACCATTTGTAGTATCTGGCACATAGTAGGCATGTAATAAATATTTGTTGAAGGAATGAGTGAACAAGGAGAAGAAAAAAGAAACTGAAGAAAAATGTCTTTTCCAAGGAAATTCAGAAGACTCCAGGAGAACTTGAAACGTCAAGTTTCATCAAAAATACTAAGTATTGGATAATACTCCATTAAGTCTCCATCACCTCTGAATTTAAGTTACCTTTAACCCCTTATTTTAGTCTCAATTCCTGTAGTAACATTTTCTGCATTTATTATCTACTCTATAAATAATACCTGTGGGGGCTCTAAAGTTACTCTTTAGTTCCCCAATTTTTCCCCAGTACTAAACCGCAGTGATTTTGTCAATTAAGAACAAGTCTTAATTGACTCTCTAGGTAGGTCTGTCTCACTGGTCATGCAAGCTGAACGCCCAGTAGGTGCACACACTCGCAACTTCGTGATCCTGCAGCAGTGGGGGAGAACCGGAGCCAAAGGAGTGTTCCCATGAGAGACAGAAGAACACAGGGAGTGCTCCCATGAGACAGAACACAGGGAGTGCTCCCATGAGAGACAGAAGAACACACGTCCAGCTACACGCTGCTGTGACAGCTCTCACTGATGTCTGCTCCTATTTTTCTGAGAACAGGATTCTGCTGACAGGGAAGGGATATGCAATACAGATAGGTAAGAAAGGTGTGGACACCTGAATAAAATCCACTCCCCAGCCATGACTCACTTAACTTCCATCCATCTCCCACTAATCCTGTGTCTACATCTGCAGAACCTGGTTGGGGTGCTTTTTACTCTGTTTTTTTTTTTTTTTTTTTGAAGTTTTTGGCTGGGGCCGGGTTTGAACCCACCACCTCTGGTATATGGAGCAGCGCCCTACACCATTGAGCCACAGGCGCCGCCCAAGGGGAGATTTTTATAGTGGTTGAAGTTTCATCTCCATTTCAGTCTCTGGCTTCGGTTTAGGTCTGAAGTTTTCCTTCCTGTGCAGCTTAGTTTGGGAAAAAGGAAGTACTTTACCATTAAAGGATGAAATAGCCTTCCTGTGGGAGATTCTAAATTACATTAAAAAAAAGCCAAACTAGACTCATATAGCTCTTTCCTACTTCTCAAGAGTATCTAATGTCCATACTCAAATTCTGCAAATGTTCAGTATTCACTGAAAATTGTTAACTGGAGTCACCTAGCTCAGATGTCTTCTACTAAAACAAAGTGTTATGGGAAGACTCTTGATAACCCTGTATGATTACTTAAATGGAGATTTGCTTTCTTTCTCATCTATCAAACTGGCCAATTGGCCAAACCTCTAAATTTCTAAGTTAACAATTTATGCTTTACAGTGAAAAAAAAGAATTATCATTCTATACATTTTTTTCACTTTATTTTTGAAAACACACATATGCAATTAAAGTCTAGTTTAAATTGGGATAGTCCAGTAACAAAAATATCTTGTGTAAATTAATTACTATGTACATTCCTTAAAGGATTATGGTCTGGCCTAATGGTGGACACAGAAGACTTCTATGACTTTTTTTTTTTTTTTTTTTGAGACAGTCTCACTCTGTTGCCCAGGCTTGAGTGCAGTGGCATCATCATAGCTCACAGCAACCTCAAACTCCTGAGCTCAAGTGATCCACCTGCCTTAGCTTCTTGAGGAGCTGAGACTGCAGGCATGAACCAGACATGCCCAGTTAATTTTTCTTCCTTTTATAGAAATGGGGTATTGCTACATTATTCAGGTTACTCTTGAACTCCTGGCCTCAGGCTTTCCTCCTTCTTTGGTCTCCCAAAGCGCTAGGATTATAGGCATGAGCCACTACACCCAGGCTATATTCTTAAGTCTCTTGAGTAGGAAAAAAAAGCGTAGATTTAAAAAATACACATATGATCACAACTAGAAAAGAATAAGGTAAAATAGATATGAAGTTAAAAAAAATCATATATAACCCATGTTATGTACCCACTGAAATATTCTAAAGCTCGTATTACACCTACATTGGAATAGTGGTTCTCAATGAGTGGAGACTGTGCCCCCAGGAGACATTTGGTCTGGGAAGATGCTACTGGCATCTAGGGAGGCCAGAGATACCGCCAAATGCCCTACAGTGCACAGAACAGCTCCCACTACAGAGACTCACCCTTCCCGAATGTCAGCAGGGCTAAGGCTAAGAAATTTTGAGTTAGAACTAAGATATATAAATATAAGAACTAAATATAAGTATCCATCTTATTTCAAATGAAAGAAGCCATTTTACTTATTTGAAATATGTATTTTAGTTTTATAACTTTTAATTAGAAAAAACTGTAACGCAAATAAGTAAACATGGGCCATATTTAAAGCATATTTAGCTACAGAGAGAATGTGAAGATTAAGTTCCCACTGCAGATTAACTTCTGCAAATTCTCCTAAGTATCCCAAAGCCAACAAATAAACAAAAGGCTTAATGTGAGTTATAAAAATATACTTTTTTGGAACACATCCTCCTGGTATCATTTTTTAATAAAGAAGTCTTAAAAAGATAAACAAATTCAAAATAGTAAATGGGTGAGTGTATGCAAGCATTGTGCCGATGGGGCTGGGCCAGGCGTCTGCAAATGGTGCTCATGCTGGGACTTAGGGGTGACTCTGGATGCACAGCGTGGTGATTTTTCCAGCTGTGGAGCTGAGGTGGAAACAGAAGGTAGGGAATGAGGGGACATGGAACCCAGGCAATCTGAGTTTCTTTTTTTTTTTTTGAGACGGAGCCTCAAGCTATCCCCCCCTGGGTAGAGTGCCATGGCATCACGCTCACAGCAACCTCCAACTCCTGGGCTCAAGCGAGTCTCCTGCCCCAACCTCCCAAGTAGCTGGGACTACAGGCGCCTGCCACAGCGCCCGGCCAGCAATCTGAATTTCTACATTGCCTTTTCTCAGTGGTTTTCAGAGTAGCAGCACATGGAGGGTATGTTCTGACCTAATGTCAGGCTTTGTGAAAGCAAGATGTTGCCCAACAATTTTTATATATTTACAAATTTAAAATTTCGGGCTTGGCACCTGTAGTTCAGTGGCTAGGGTGCCAGCCACATACACTGGAGCTGGTGGATTTGAATCCAGCCCGGGCCTGCTAATCAACAATGACAACTACAATCAAAAAAATAGCCGGGGGCTGTGGCAGGTGCCTGTAGTCCCAGCTATTTGGGAGGCTGAGGCAAGGGAATCGCTTAAGCCCAAAAAGAGTTTGAGGTTGCTGTGAGCTGACATCATGGCACTCTTCTGAGGATGACATAGTAAGACACTGTCTCGAAAAAAAAAAAAAATTAAAAAACATTTTTTAAAGCTTAAATTACATGGTTTATATCTAATTTCCTAAGGATGGTACAAATTAGATACAAAGTTTATTAGTATCAATATCCAAGCATGTTCTTAAAAATGAAATAGGCATATAAAGTCACAGTTAGGTTTGGTGCATGTGCAGGGGAGAGGGAGTCTTTCAAAACTAAACCTCGAGATCTCAGAGTGGACAGAGCCTGTGGGATTGCTGTAGGCCATAGCAAGGGTGCGTCTGAAACCTGGGCTACTCTAGAACCACTTCACAGCATCAGAGTTTCTGAGAAGCCTGTGGATTCTCACCGTCCCTCTTTGACACACAAGAACCTATTCCGCAGCTGACCTAGATAGTCGATCCTTTCTTTCAAAATGGTTTTGAAGCATTTTCTTAAAAACTAGACTCCAAGTTTATGAACTAGGAGGGAGAGGTAAAAATGTACTGGTTGCTACTGGCATGCCTATGGCTGACCTCAAAGGACTGGGCTAACCACCTTGGGAAAAAATTCTGAGGCCTGATTTAGAAACAATCTTGGAAGAACTTCCCCTTATAAGATAGAAGGGGATTTAAAATACAGCATCTGAAGCTTATCCTGCAGGTCAGGGAGGATAACTTTTTATTTAGGGATTCAGACTCATGATTTTGAATTTTTAACTAATGCTTTATGAATAAAATATTCTTTTAATACAGACTTTGACTCTAAGCAGTTTCTTACTAAAGATGAAGGATATAAAAATACACCACCATGTCTCAGCAACTGGAAAAGCAGATTTTAATTTTCATTCCAAAAATGAAAGACTGAAAATCAAAGGTTTAGGGACCGCAATCCACAACCCTCCTTCCCAACCCCAGTCTGTCTTTGATAAAAAGCTACAAAGAAAAAGTTTCAGGAAACTTTCAGACATTTATAATTAACATAAACACTGTATACCAAGATGTATAAGTCAAAGTTTCTAATTATTCTGAGATACAAGAGCAGGCAAGTGGCAATGGAATACTGTCTGAAAGGTCATTTCAACATAAAGTCCCAACCCTCCTATTTACATAAGGATCTAGGGCAGGAGCACAATGTGTACACGGCTACAGCACTCTCCCCTGAGCACGTAATATCTGCTTAAAAGCTGTGTGTGCCTTTACTGTGGAGGTTCCCTACCCTTAAGTCAAATACTTTCTACTCAATATTGCACTGAGGTCTATACTAGATTAAAAATAGAATCACTAAAGACTTTGTTCTTTTGCAAGTTTTAACAGATGATTTAACTTACAGAGCTCTCCATTCTGTGAGCATTAATACCCAACTTCGCCTGCTAAGGTGACTTGTGAATGCTCAGTAAGAGCCAGTTTGAATCATGGTTTGATATGACAATTTCTTCTCTTAAGTGGACCCACAAGGCTCAGGGAGCCAAGATCATCTAGTTTAATTTCTTCATTTTATAGATTAGGGACAAAGAGACTCAGTGATTTGTTCAAGGTCACAGCCTTATTTAAAATTCCAATTCTTGTATCCCCACCCACTTGCCTGCTCCACAGCTGTCTAAGACACATGTTACCTTGTAATACTTTACTTACTATGTTGATGGTTTTTCTCTCTCCACTAAAATATAGACTCTGTAAAGACAGAGGTTTTTGTCAGCTATGTCCCCCGAATATATTACCAGCACTTCAAATGGTACATAGCACAAAGTGTCACTCAATACATACTTGTTGAATAAATGAAAATGTTGATTAATGCCTGAGCCAGGTCTAGAACTGAAATGTTTGCTTTTTTTCCACTAGCATTTCCAAAGCATGCTGAAAAGTTTCCTTAGGGGAACGAGAGTATAAATTCAGGACGTGCCAGGTTAAACGGAATAGCTCTCCAATTTGTATGACCTCAGAACCTACCTCTTTCTTCCCTCCAATATTCTAGGAGGTCAGCTTGTCTCTTAATGTTATTTGACTAATATATCTATTATTTGATTACATCTAAGCTGTATATTCTTAGCTTACATATGGAGAAAATTTGCTGTAAACACTTAAACATTAGAGTCCTCTGTCGTTCTCAAATTCTTTCCAGATTCACGATTCTGTGATTTCCTAACAATACAGAAAATATATGCAAATACATTTTTCTAGAAATATATTTGCATGTACTATTCAGGTTCCATAGTTTAGGGGAAGAATAATCTAGAATCAGAACAGAAAACAGAAACCTCACCCTGAAAGCCACAAGTGCTGTTTTTCAAACTAGAGCTGCCGTTATGACTTTAGGCCCAGCATTATGGGTTTAGGGAGGGTGGTCAAAAAAAATCCTCTCAGATCAGCCCAGATGTGCAGACCAATGCTCGGGCCATGGAGGGGTATGAAGGGGAGGATAGACTTCACTGGCAACAGAAAAATGTAGTTATTAGAAGAATCTGTAAGAGCTAAATATTCCTACTGACAGAGAAGGGCAGGGGGTGGAGAGGGTCCCACCAATACTAGAAACACCTGAATTTTCCATATGATAGATATTTTATTGAGGAGAAGCACAAATGTTAATTTTTTCAAGCACAAAGAGAAACATTGGCAGTTATCATGAAAATTCAGGTCATATAGCAATTAACATAAATAATTCAGGACAAACTAAGTCCATTTGTTTCCATACGTCAGTGGTTCTCAATCTTCCTAATGCTGCGACCCTTTAATACAGTTCCTCATGTTGTCGTGACCCCCAAGCATAAAATTATTTTCATTGCTACTTTATAACTGTAATTTTGCTACTGATATGAATTGTAATGTAAATATCTGATATGCAGGGTGGGCTTAGGCGACACCTGTGAAAGCGTCGTTCGACCCCAATGGGCATCGTGCCCCACAGGTTGAGAACTGCTGGCTTATGTGCTTCCCCTTTTGCAAGATGTGTAACAAGGAAGAAAGAGAAGTAGAATAGTTTCCCCTAGTATTCTTCATAGAGCTCCTCTAGATCTAGGATTACAATTTCCTAAATAGTTCTCAATTAAAGAGTAGAGCAGTCCATACTGAGCTTTCCAATTTACTGTGACTTCCGTAGGATAGAGTCTTATTAGAAAAATCATTCCTGAGAATTGCATTCTCATAGCTAATGTATTCTCTTAAATATATAACTATTTTGGAGAAAACAACATTGATGGCAACATTTTAAAACTAATTATAATTGAAATTACAAGTCTAAGCAGTAAAACTGATGGAAGTACTAATTTTAAAAAATCACAGACACCCATATACTCAGTTGCTATGTAACTGAAACTAAAAAAAAAGCACCTTGGCTAATTTGTGGCTCTCTCCATATGGCTTCTCTATTAATATGGAACCAGACTTCCAAATGTTGATGTGACTGGTAAAGTGACACTGACTAACTGATTCATTCATTTAATTCATTTATTCCACAAACATTAACTGAGTACTACTGTGCCAGGCACAGTTTAGGCTTCTATGACATACCCGTGTTAATGAATCTGACAGTGATCCCTGCCACTGCCACACACACATACAGAAATGAAGGAACAGTTGACGGTGCCTAGGCCAGGAGATAGGGCGAGATGGATGGATTGTGGTTACACTTTTCAGGTACAGGCAGCAGGATTCTTAGACATACTGAGTATGAGGAATGAAACAGAAATTGAGGATGACTTCAAGGTGCCTTTCCTGAAGAGAGGAATCATCTGAATGTATGTGTGCACGTATTGCCTATAGACATACATACAAGTATATAAACTACCTTGCATGTGATGTGAGTGCCTTAAGGTAACTGAGGTCATTAACCAGCTATGTGTACTTCTTATTTTTAAATACTGTACCACTGACCAATGTTGGTTTCACCAGCTAAAAAGGGATTTCAAAGCGAGTTTTCTTATGACTCATTTTGCAGCTTCCCAGCTAAAAATTATTTAAAAGAAACCAGGTGGCTGGCTGTCAGTTGGCTAGTGGCTGGGCATTTCCAGGGAACAAAAGGGGGATGGCAGTTAATGAAAGGGAAAGATGGAAACAGCAAATAGTAGAGGTGCTGCATCAAGGAAAACGGGTACAGACTAAGGAGCGTGAGAGAGCAAGGGAGTCGTGTCTAAAAATCAACCAAAATTGGGCCAGATGCAAAAGTGGCTTTGGGAAGGAAAGTGAGAGAGTCATGAAGAGAATCTAAGCAGGTCGATTACCATGTAATTGTGCCATAGCTGGACTAAGCCACAAGTTCTTTGGTTGCAAAAACTAAAACCTCCTATTGAGTTCATCAACTCTTTATAAACTTTTATTTTTATTACCCTATCCCTTCTAAAATTTAGGTATACACCTTAGAATCAATGATAAAAACTAAATTACCCTCTACCTCCTAGTTAAGAAACCACCACCATTTAGTTGCCTGGCATCCAAGGCCCCTCTCACACTACCCCAATTCCCCTCAACTTCTCTCTTAAATCATTTATTAAATGTATAATCTCATCTTTATGCTATCCTTTGGCTCAAACTTACCTCTTGCTTGAATAACTTGATTTTCAGCCCCTACTTTTGGTCCCTTCTCAATCCCATCCTCCCTAATCATTCAGTTTTTACCAAAACTATTTTTTTTTTTTAAATTGAGACAGAGTCTCACTTTGTCACCCTTGGGAGAGCGCTGTGGTGTCACAGCTCACAGCAACCTGAAACTCTTGGGCATAAGCAATTCTTTTGCCTCAGCCTCCCTAGTAGCTAGGGATATAGGCCCTCATCACAACGTCTGATTATTATTATTTTTTGTTTGTTTGTTTAGCAGGCCCAGGCCAGGTTTAAACCCACCAGCCCTAGGGCATGTGGCCAGCGCCCTAACCACCGAGCTATGGGCACCCCCCAAGCTATTCTTATAACATGCCAATCTGACCATGTCAGTTCCAGGGTCATTTATTCTTGATGACTCCCTACTGCTGATCAGGATTAGGTCTAAGCTCCTTAAAATGTTCCTTCAACAGATCAGCACTCTTGTTACTAAACTAATTTACGGGAACTCGTTCTCCTCCTTCTATTTTATGTTCCAGCAGCAAACTTGTGCCACAACAACTACTCTGCATCTCCACGTCTTGTCTTAGTGCATGATAATTCATCCTAAAGACTCAGCTCAAGAGTCCCTCCCTCAGGAAGACTTTGCTTCCCCAGGGAGGTGACTTTAGAAGACCCTCTTCTGGACCCCACAGTCCCCTCTCCTGTAGGGCTCACCTCTATTGCTGCCTTCACTCCACTGGACAGTAAGTACTTGTTTGTGTGTCTTTCTCTCCCACCAGACTGAGTTCTTTGGGGGCAAGGACTGTGGTCTTGCTCACTTTATATTTACCTGGAACACAGTTGAATAGCTACCTAATAATTTCTTGGATTTATGTAGAAAAAACTTAGAACTAGATTAGATTCACTCACTCTGAATGTGCCTTATGCCAGGAATACTGAAAAATTATAAATGCATTTGAAATAGATCACCTAAGAGTCTTTGGAGAACCAGGCCTCCCCAGAGCAGGCAAAAATAAATAACAAAATGAAAGGTGGGGGGGGGGGAGGAGAACATCTGCCTGCTGTGTGGTACAAACATTAGGATGAGAAAGTTTCTGGCCTCTCTTATGCTATGTTTAGCCCCCAAACCCAGGCCAAGTGGCTTACTCAGTTTGTGGGACTTAAGTTTGTATTATATATTTTTCTTCTTTAAGAGTATCTTCATCTTTTAAAAAATATTCACAGAATATCCTGACCTTACCAAATTCCATTTGAAAATAAGACCCAACTTCTTGAAAGCCACTTTGATTTTAAAGAAGTCAGGGAAACCACACTAAATAATTCTAAATTTAGTTAATTTTCTTGATCAAGTAGGAAGTAGAATTTTCTTTTAAAATATTAGTTCTCAGAAACAAAGCCCAAATGTGAACCCTACTAGGAAAAAAAAAATCTCAAACATGAATGACAGTGTCCAATTCATTGCCAATCTTCTCTTCCTCTGTATGCCTAGAGCTTTCAGGAAAGAGCTTTTTGCATGATGCTAGGAGGAGCTGCTGGCAAATGTGACTGGGCCTAGAATTTGTGCCTGGCAGCCAGCAGCAGTTGTGCAAATCTGGTACTTGATAAATATTGAGTTCTCAAGATTAGCAGAAGTTTTGAAGAGTGGTCCTAGATTTTGCAAAACACATAGTTTCACCCTAATCTAATCAATGCCATCATGAAAATTTTAAGTTCAATAAAATAAACAATACTTAAATCTGAAGAATATTTTCATGTGGATTTGGAAATCTATTTAGCTCTTAATGCTGGGTTTTTTTTAGACACCAATTGTTTCTAAGAATTTTGTCTCTGTTTTTGGTAAAGCTACAGAATGCTTTTTTTCAAAATAAATCTTCTAGGGAAACCCACCATGTATTACAATTAAGTGTCAGCTGAGGAAAGGGATGATGAGAGCCTGGGGCTGCTGAGGCAGTGACTGTGACATCAGAGAAATCAGAGAAGCTCCCAGGGACCGAAGGCCCAAACCGCGGTCTATACTAAGGAAGGAGAAATAGCATGAAGACACACAATATTCAAGGAATATAATTTTATTTATTAATTAGTTATATATTAAATAATAATTAGAATGGTATAAAAAATATGCACCTTTACTTGCCACTTTTTGATGGGAATTAGTGCCTTTGCAGTAATATCAAAGGTAGGAAATGGTGTCCTGTCTTCTTTTTCCTTTTTAAAATGCTTTCTTTATTTAGTACTGGATCTGTTTGTATTTATAGTACTAAGTTGTGTCTCCTTTAATGGTTTAAGAAAAAAGTGAGATCTTTTTGTTGTTGTGTGTTGTTTTTGAGACAGAATCTCACCCTGTTGCTCTATGTAGTGTGCTATGGCATCAGAGCTCATAGCAACCTCAAACTCTTGGGCTCAGGCAATCGTCCTGCTTCAGCCTCCTGAGTAGCTGGGACTACAGATGCCTGCCATGATACCTGGCTAGATTTTCTATTTTTGGTAGAGATATGATCCTGCTCTTGCTTATGTTGGACTTGAACTTCTGAGCTCAAGCAATCCTCCTATCTTGGCCTCCCAGAGTGCTGGGATTACAGGTGTGAGCCACGGTGCCCACCCAGAACTTATCTTTACATGTAGTTAAAAAGGGAGCACCCCAACAGACCATATCTAGGGTGCTAGATCACAGGCTCTAGAACAAACTCCCCAGTTTCCAACTCTGGCTCTAGAATCTACCATCTGTGTTACCTCGAGCAAGTAATTCAACTTCAGTAATCCCTCACCTATAAAATGTAGATAATGGTATTGCCCACTTCATATGACTGCTGTGAGGTGAGAGATAATGCACCTAAGCTGCTTGGCACAATGCCTGCACACAGTATGTGCCAAAAAATGTTTGCTCTGGTGATACGAACACAAGATTGGGGAGTTCCCGCTCTGATCTGACCCGTTTGATTAAGAACACACATACCTTCCCTAGCATAATGATGTGTTTAACTTTTAGATCAAATTTCAAATGGTCAAATCTGGTAACAAGCATCCTGTGGATTATCAAAAGTTGACTATACTCATTCCGAATTCTTGTTATTTATAAAAGGGGCTATAGCCTTCTATGTAAAAGCTTAAGTGTTAGTATAAATGGAAGCCAAAGAAGCTATCTGGAAAATAAATAAAGAAACAATGAAAAGGACAATATTTCTAACTGTCCCATACTCAAAGTTCAGAGAGGTCATGTCCAAGTACGAATCAGCCACCAGAAGTATCCATGCAAGGCTGAAAAATTAGAAATGTCAGCCGCTCTTCTAGAAGGGCAGCAAACACTGCCTCCCAATTGCTCTGTCTTTAGATCTCGATCCCCAGAGTCCTAGACACTAGCTACAGCACAACAAAGAAACAAGAAATAGAATTAAAGGTTCTCATGAGAACTACAACATTGTGACTTTTAAACATTCAATCTTCATAAATACAAATATTTTAAAGTTTGGGTTCTTTTTTCTTTGTCATCAAAACTATAGGTAGCCCTAAAAATAAGTAAAGCCTATGGTATTTTAATTATTATACATTTCTTTCCAAATATCTACTCTGAAAATACATTTCTAAGGTAGGATCTGGTCTTTTCCATAAAATTTATTTCTACTCAGTTTTCATAAATCAAATTCACTTGTTAATTTCCTTTAGAATTATCAAGGAAGTAAAACTAATTTTGATTTCACATATATAAAACTATTGATATGTACAATATATCAAGAGGTAAGATCAGAAACTATAGTTCTGATTTCTAAGAGACCTGGCATGTCTGATATGAATATAGGGGCCTATCAAGTATCTTAGATCAAATGATCTACAATTATAAAAAAGACATGAAAAGATTTCTAAGAATGCTATGGTTGAGCTATTGGCAAAGCCATCAAACCCATCTCTTCACATAGAGAAAATTACACTTTGGCAAGACAAAAAAAGGCAATGGTTAACATACGGACAGTTAAGGCAATTCCTGTATTGAATAATACATATCACAAAACTTTTGCTTATCTTTTGGACTTATTTAATTCTGATAGGAGGTAGAACCGAACACTACAGGGTTCCTCTAAGACAATGAAACTATGAGGTAGTAAAACGTTTTACCCCCTTGTCAATGACTCACTGTATTGCCTCATAAAAAACAGATCCAAATCACTAGACTTCATTAGAAGTTTATAATGTTCTTTTAAAGAAGACAGGCATTTAAAGGTGAGTCCTACCTAAATTAGTAGGACTCCAAACAGTGGTAAAGCTAAATGTCAAAATAGCAACATACAACATATAAAAAGTTACATATAGTATAATTATTTTAAATAGTTAGCAAGATAGAGTAATATTGTCTAAGAGAATCCATGAACTACTAAAATAAAAACTCTATCCACTACATTGGAAGAAACACAAATATAAAGAAAAGAAAAACTTGGGTGGTACCTGTGGCTCACTGGGTAGGGCACCAGCCCCATATACCAAGGGTGGTGGGTTCAAACCTGGCCCCAGCTAAACTGCAACAAAAAACTAGCTGGGCGTTCTGGCAGGCGCCTGTAGTCCCAGCTACATGGGAGGCTGAGGCAGGAGAATTGCCTAAGCCCAGAAGTTGGAGGTTTCTGTGAGCTGTGATGCTACAGCACTCTACTGAGGGTGATAAAGTGAGACTCTGTCTCTAAAAAAAAAAAAGAAGAAGAAAAAAAAAAAAGAGAAAAACTCAAAACCTTTCCCTCTAGCAATACCAGATGGAGAAAGTAAATAATACAGGATAATACTTCATGATGTCTTAAAACATTGCCATATTTTATTCATGCCAGATATTACCAAGCAAACATGTTTTAAATATTATCAAATAAATCTGAAATTTAAAAAAACCTGTGCATTTAACATTTGCCAGGGCCCCACCTCATGACAGGCACTTTCAAACAGCTGTGGAAACAGGAAGCGGCAGCTTTTGGGGGGGGGTGGGGGTGGGGTAGGTAGAGTGATTTGGCAACAGTTACTGAAACTTTGTGTTCTCACCTAGTAAATGCCACATCTAGGGATCTATCCAGAGAAATAAAGACAAAAATAATGGCTAACATACAAGGATGCTCATCATACCATTGTTATATAGAAATTATACGTTCAAATCACAACCTGGTAAGGGGGGAAGAAAAAGAAACTGTACACATATAGGAGCATGGCTAAATAAATGATAATGTTAGCCGTAAAAAGAAACATTAAGCAGCTATTTAAAAGTAACTTTTACTACTCAGTAAAAGGAAAATGCTCAAGATATGTGCTAAATTAAAAAAAAAAATCAGTAAATACAGAGACAATAGTTTTTTTTTTTCCTGAGACAGAGTCTCACTCTGTTGCCCTGGGTAGAGTGCTATGACATCATAGCTCACAAGAATCTGAAACTCCTGGGCTCAAGCCCCTCCTGCCTCAGCCTCCTGAGCAGTTGGAACTACAGGCACCGGCCACAACATCTGGCTAATTTTTGTATTTTTAGTAGAGAATGGATTTCACGCTTGCTTAGATTGATCTTGAACTTCTGAGCTCAAGTGATTCACCTGCTTCTGCCTCCCAGAGTGCTAGGATTACAGGTATGAACCACGCCACCCCCTGCACGTGGCCTAAGACCATAATTTTCAGAATGTGTGTGTGTAAGCAAGAGAAAGCACTAAAGAAATCCAGCAAAACTGTTTTGTACAGTTAGGGCCACTTTTATTATTCATCTTTACTCTTATGTGTACTTTGTACAATTCCAAAATGTTCATGCCCTTTGCTTTTCAATCAGAAGCAATAATGGCTCTGTAAAATATAATAATTAGATTTTAGGTTATCACTATGACATCTGCCCTTCCTGATTCATCACCTCAACTATTTTTAAAAGGTTAGGCAATACTTTTTTTTTTTTTTTAACCAAATCAGAAATTGTGAAATAAAAGACTTTATCCAAAATTAATCCTAGATTCATAACTATCCTTTCTTTACATTCTCTAAAAAAGGAAGAGAATATTATCATCCTTAAAAGCCAAAAAAACAAAACACCAAGTGTCCCTAGCATAAAGTTTTCCTTTATAGTCTAACACAGAAGTTTCAAACAGCTGTGGAAATATAAGTCATCATTATCTCACTGGGTCAGTGGAATGGAAGAAGCTCAAAATACCTTCCTTTCATATTGAAGACTAACTTCAGTGAATTAGCAATATGACTACATTAAGAGAAAACGGAAAAGCATTCAGATTAGTCCTAAGAAAAAAACAGCGTTTGTTAGTAAAATTTTGCTACCTTCCTGAATATGGCTATGCCTTATATTCTCACTCTAAAGTAAAATAACCTTGGCATAATTTACTGAGTGATTATTAAGCTCTAGGCTAAATATTATTCAAGGCCGCCCTTTTCCTACAACTCCTTTAGGTGCCAACCTTCTGATGTGGGCCTGATTTGGTTCTCCTCTACTCAGTTCTCTATTGCATTCCAAGTTTTATCACCCTAACCCCTAAGAACCTCAATTTTAAAAATTCAGCAAACTGTTACTTTTCATTCCCCTAATCTGTCCTTCTTCAGGTGTTACCTTTTTCCCAGGACATTTCACAATACCACTGCTTCAAAATGCCCAGTATTAACTCAGAAAGGAAAATGGCCTCTCCTCCCACACCCTTGATAACGCCAGCATCTCTGCCCATACACCTTCTGTCCACTGGTGAGAGATTACAGGCAGGGAGAAAACTTTCTCCACGATAAATGACAAAGCAGCTCTATCAAGTAGTCCACTAGCAGGATATTTAGCTGGTGTCCACCTACAGATAACGTCTCTTTTCTCCTTGTCAACCTGTTTCTAAACCTTTTTCATGCAGCTTTTCTCCATGGCTTTTATCATATTTAAACTTATATCTCCAAAATTTCTTTTATGTTTATAGAACAATTAGGAAATAAAGATAAAAAATGCCTTTTTGGCATTTATTGAATAAACACGTTCTGGTTTTTCTCATTTAACTCCTAAAGATGACAAACTATCTTCAAAGTTAATAATGAGAAGTTAGGTGATATTTGTTGCTATAAAACAAATACAGCTTGATAGTTATGAAACTTGATAATATAATGAACACCTGTAAACTCACCAGTGAAGAACTAAAACGTCAGCAGAAACGTTTCCCTACCTGTCCCTCTCCTTTCCCTCCCAGAGGTAACACTATGTAACTTACATGATTATCATTCCTTTTTTTTGGTTTTTAATAATTTTATCGTATATTTAAACCTACACAATATATTTATTCAATTTTGTCTCTTATTACATTTTATACAAACCGTTTCATATCATATGTAGCCTTCTGTCTGCTTAGGACAATCGTCGCCATGCTGTGTAATTATAAGTCAGTGCTTTCCATTGTTTAGACTCTTCCACTGAGTCCATCTCTATCTCCTGCTATTGTCATTAATAAGCCTGAGCAAAATTTGGTAAAAGGACTTAAATTTCACAATGTCAGTAATTAAAAGTAACAGCACTCATAATTTAAGTATTCAAATGTAAACTAGTGGCAGCACCCATGGCTCAGTAGGTAGGGCGTTGGCCCCATATACTGAGGGTGGTGGGTTTGAACCTGGCCCCAGCCAAACTGCAATAACAAGAACAAAAAAAATAGCCAGGTGCTGTGGTGGTTGCCTGTAGTCCCAGCCATTCTGGAGGCTGAGGCAAGAGAATTGCCTAAGCCCAGGAGCTGGCGGTTGCTGTGAGCTGTGACACCATAGCACTCTACTGAGGGTAACAAAGTGAAATACTGTCTCTAAAAAAAAAAAAAGTGAACTAGTAGTCTTTATAGCTCCATACCATAATTCCCTATGTAAAATCTACTTTTTCTATCTTCTTAGTACGGGACTTTGGGTATAATTTAACCCAATGAAATCTTTGGAGATGCTTCTTGAAAAAATCCTTTTGTTTCAAATATCCAATGCTAATCCCTCCTGGACAGTTCCATCTTGATAGAATGAAGCTTGGAGTGTTACCTGAACACCACACATACAGCATGTTCTGGACCCAAGTACACCCTGTGACTTCTGCCTTAACCTCCTCTTTCACCTGTCTCAGATTTGAACAACGGCCTCTCCATCCAACCAAACGATCAAGGAATGAACAGAGGCAACTTTGACTCTGCTCTCTCCATCCTTCCCATTTATAAGAAAGAACGAGGTCAGGACAGCTAATGGAGAAGTACGTTAAAAGGCAAATCTGACCACCTGACTCCCTGGCTATAATTTTTTAAATAGATGATAATCTCCTGAACTATTTTTTAAGCCACAGATTATGACCCACTGGAAATTCATGACATTTATTTAGTGGATTGTAACCAGGATTCTTTTTAAATGAGATAATAGAAAATAATCAGAGTAAACGTAATTAACTGAGAGTGAATCCTGTATTGTGGAACTTTTATTTCATCTGTGTGAATGTGCACACCTACATGTGGGTAAAGTGGTTTTTGTTTTACTGTGAAGTGTCTATAAATGTGTTAAGAAAGCCATTCATACAGGCAGTCCCCAAGTTACAAACATCCACCTGACATTGGACTCACGAAAACAGAGGATATTGCAAGTAATAGGTAAGTGTACCTATTCCAACTTACATAATAAATCCAACTTAAAGAACCTATCTCAATTGTAATCTGGGCACTTGCACTTACTGAAGTAGTTTTCTCCCATTACAGAGGTCAGAGGTCTCCCTCGGATACTGATGAAAGTTGCCTTTCTGTGAGGAGGAAGTATGCATCAGCATGCTGATATTTACATTCTCACCACATTCTGATGAGAGTGAATTGACTTATTGTAAGAAAACCGGGAGGAAAATTTCTAGAAGTCCAGATTTCCAGACCTTACTACCGATCTCCAGGGAGATTTTACAGATAAGAAGCACTGCAAGCTGGGCACAGTGGCTGATGCCTGTAATCCTACTACACTGGGAGGCTGAAGTGGGTGGATTGCCTGAGCTCACTGGTTGGAGACCAGCCTGAGCAGGAGCGAGATCCTGTCTCTAAAAATAGCCAGGCATTGAGGCAGGCACTTCTAGTCTCAGCTACTTGGGAGGTGGAGGCAGGAGAATCGCTTTAGCCCAAGAATTGGAGGTTGCTGTGAGCTATGATGCCACAGCACCCTACCCAGGGTGACAGGCTGAGGCTCTGTCTCAAAAAAAAAAAATAATAATAATAATAGAAAGGAAGCTAGTTAAGGATAGGGTCAGGAAAAAAAACTTCTGAAAAGATTCTATTTAGGTAAGCTCTTATTAAGGCAAATAGGAACTCTCTAAATATTTCTACTGTTTTGTTATAGTCTGTGGCAATCTATGATGCCAGCAAATGTGAGACAATTCATGGTTTTATGTATCATTCTGTAACATAAAATACTGACAAACCATGGCATGATGCATGTTACTGATGAGATGTATTCCAAGTTCAAAGACCTTAAAAGTTAAAAAGAATAAAACACACACACCACACCCCTTGGAATCAGTGACAAAGGTTTTCTTTTTGTTGCCATTGTTATTAAATATTGTTTGAAATAAGATCTGGGGCTTGGATATACTCTACTAAGGTTTTTATTTTTTCCTGCTTTAAATTTTGACATTTTATAAGAGCTTTTATAAAATCATCTTACATGCTAAGACAGAGTCTTGCACATAGTAAGAGGTCAACAGATATTTCAATACTGCTCACAGTTAAAATTTGAGGGATGGTTAAGATATAAGGAGCACAAACTCTTACAGAATGGTAAAAGACTAATATTTTCCAAGCCTAAATAATAAGTAAGTGCTATTAAAGTGATATTGTCTGCAATACAGATTACTTGATTTCACAAGTTTCAGTTTTTGGTGGGAAGCAAAATAGCAAAGCTACTGGGGGTGGATTTTATTGACAAATAGATGATGGCAGTTAGGAATGAGCTGGTTCAGGGTTGTATTTATCTGGTCTACACAGAGTTTACTGCGGTAAACATGTATTCATGAAGATCTGCTAAATGAAGACAGAACACTTAGCTCACTGCTAAGAATACAATTTATGGTATTTGTGGCAGTTTCAGATTTAAATTATAGCCCCAATTATGGCTTTCCAGTGATGCAGCTTGAAGGACAGAGCTGCTTGGTCCCCAAATACTTTGAGACAGCTTCCTCAGGCACCACATTAGTAAAAACTTCCCTTCCACCCTCTACTATTCTAAGCTCTTCAAGAACAGGAGCTCGGTCAACTTAGAATAGCTTTCAACTATGATTTAATTATTGTTTGTGATAGTATGAGTTTCTCATATGATAGGGCCCCATTCCCTGCCTAAAATGAGATTTAAAAAAGTGTGTGTATGTGTGTGTATACAAGGTGTCCATAAAGTCTGACTTAAAGATCCACAATTTAAAATTTTAAATTGCACACAAGCTTTATGGATGTATGCACCCTGTATATATGTTAACAATTTTTTAAGTTGGGTAATTTATTATTTTATTAATACCTTAGTAAATTAATATGTGGATACAGAATTGTATTTCAAGATAAATGCCATCTACGTGTGTCAACCACTGCAATATTTTAAAATTTAAAACTGCCATTACAAAAGGATATAATTTTAACATCCTTCTAGCATGAATTACATTTCAGAGCTAGAGTATAAGGATAACTATTAGTCAGCAACCTTCTGAGCAGACTGACTAAACACAACCCTTGGCAAAACCAGTGGGCTAGCCAAAGCAAACGGGAGGGGAGAGAAGTCGGAGGGAAGGCATATATCATCCAAGAAGGAATGGTAGTGTTGGGGGTTTATTTTTATCTTTGCTGCTTGTTTCAAGCTGATAGTTATCTTTACTTCCCAGGGACTAAGCAGGGGAGGGGAGGGCACCCTGGGGGAAGCATTTTCAGTAGGGTTGAAATGGTCTACTAATTTCAAATACTGTATAATTGTGTTTTTGTTTTTTTTTTAACTCAATCTTCTTTCTCCTCAGATTCCAAAAAGTAAAATAAATAATCAACAACTATCTTTGGTTTGCTAAGTATGGAGATTAAAAAAAGAAAAATCCAACTCTCTGCTTTTTAGAGTTAATGACTAGACAATAGTTTTATGGCACTATTCAAGTCTTTAATGTTACCAGTTAAATTCTGATTTAATCTTCAGAAGGTCACTGTGCCTTTCGGAAGGCACACATTCAGAACTTGTTTGGCTAGCTACTCCTTGCTCATTCTTGGAGAAGTATGTGTGACTCAGTGTTTCACAGGAGACACAGCATGGCACATATAGAAAACAATTTCTATTTTTAGTCCTTAAAAATTATTTCTAAAAATTATTTATTTACGTATAACTTCTATTTTCACAAGCCTCTGGAATTGCTGAGTTTGAAAGTAAGCATTTAAATTACAACAAAGTTTAGAACATTTTTTTAACAACTACTGAGTTAATACTGGGGTCTAGAATCTCATATTCCATGACATAGTGAACATTATTTCTCACTGTCCTGAGCAATGCTTCTCAGGCCCCGACGAGTCCCCGAGGCCATAGGTGAGTCTACTCTGTAAGGCCACCATATGCTAGCTGACTGGCCATTATTTAATGTTGAAACATCACCGTTTCAGATTTTATGTCAATTATGATACACTAGATACGTATGCTTCTGTGCACATGTGTTTGCACGCACACATAGTTCTTAACGAGGCCTTTTGGAATTTTGCATACCTATTGCCAACATTTCACATTTACTATAACTTCTACACATATCAGCCTTATTCCTGATAGTCCTGTTTGTACACAAGTTCTGAGTGGAGGATTTTGGATAAATCCTGTTATTCTTTCTTGAGTATTATCAGCCTGTATGTGTTTGCCAGACTCTGACTTCTCTGAATGAAGCCCAAGTCATGGCCATCCTTGCATCTTTTTTTTTTTTTGCAGTTTTTGGCCAGGTCTGGGTTTGAACCCACCTCTGGCAGCCTTACTCCTTACTCCTTTGAGCCACAAGTGCTGCCCCATCCTTGCATCTTTTTTGCACTAACTACTTAACTAAGTACTTGGCACCAGTAAGGGCTGAAAGAACGTGCAATGAACCAATCAACTAACCTGTTAGTACACTCACTGGTGGCACCTGTTCATGGTTTATTGTTTAGGATAATTACGTTGGTTGACAACTACACAATTAACAACCGCCATTACATGAAAACACTGAGCGAACTTTGCTTTCAGCATCTCTTCTTTTAAAGCTGCATGTACAGTCAGAAGAATTCTTACCTAGAGATATAAAGACCAAGGCTGTAGCAACAGCTCTGCCTCTATCAATTGGGTGCCTTCAGACAAGACGCTTTCAACAAGCATAAAAATATAGCTTAGTTTAAAAAAATTCACTAGAATATACAACTCTGGAAATTGTTCACCTGCCACATTTTCAGTAACTGGTTAAAATAAACAGACAGCACTATCCTGAGTTTTTGAAAGCCCACTTGACAACAGTGATGCCACTTTTGGAAAATGGGTACGGCATACCCTATGAATGTTGTAACTTTAACACCTCAATGCCACAGCAGGTGTGGATCTTATTAGCTACCTTTTCTGTTCAAATATATTAGTGTGCAGATATTTATAATCCTGGTAAAACTTTAGTGATAAACACAGTAGGAGTTCAGATAAGAATTGTGAGATTCAGACTCAAAGTATTTTGGGATGATTTTTTCAGCTTCTGATAATTATGAGTTTAGAAATCAGTTCCACTTCAGATACATCAATGCATGACACTGTGGTGATAGTCAAGGTACATTTTCAATCACCTTTGATGTAAAAAGACAAAATTTCTCATTAAGAAAAGGTACCATTTTTGTGGTAAATCTAAATTTAAACCTTTCAATTTAAAGTCCTAAATATATTTCACATAGGAAAACTCTGTAAGCATACTCCTTTGGAGAGTTTTTAAAGTAATCAGCACAGGCAATGTTAAATTATCCTGGCTCTGGGGGAAAAAACAAAAAAACAAACAAACAGAGGAGCACTGTAGAGAAGACCCTCACATTTGCGGTTCTGTGTATTCCCTGTGGGCTGTGCCAACCCACTCTCTCCCCTGTAACGACTCTTTGTTTTTACTAAGTCCCAAAGGGCTGGGGAGCGAGCGAGAGGGAAGGGGGGAGGGGCGGATGGAATGCAGCTGTGGACGCTAAAACAATGCTGAGGCCAGATATTTTGTTCCCAATTAGAATAATAAAAAGAGTAGGGGGTTGAGGAGACAGACCCAGAGTAAGTAATCTCCGTCTAAAGCACCTCTCCCCCTCATCCAATCACCATTCATTTGGGTTAAAAAGCTTCCCTGCTCAAATTCAAACACTCAGTAAGATTTACCCTATCAGTCATTTATATCTGGATTATGTCTGCAGGTGAACTGTACCGGGGCAAGTCGAGCAGGCAAAGATGAGCTGGGGAGCTTGGACTCTTGGAGACAGGAAAAACAGCCACAATCCTGACTTGCTTCAATCAACAATTTGAAGAGGCGCAAGTCAGAAAGGCAGCCCAAGGTCCTAGAGACGAATGACCTGCTAGTGGTGGCTAGCTAGAGGTGGCTAGTCCAGTGAAAACCACAGGGTCAGAGTGGAGAGCCAGGAAACCTGCACACACTAGTCCCCATCACTCAGTCTTTCAGTTTAACTTGGTGCCATATAAGAAAATACCCTTTGCTTGGATTTCCCTGGCCTTGATGTCTCAATGGGAGACAGGATTAAGAGAAGCAGGAGCTGCAAAACAAGGTGACAATGCTGTAAATCCTAGTGAGATAGAAACAGCTCAGACCTTACCCCAGCCCCCTCCTCCCAGTTAACACTGCAGTGAAAACCCACCCAGCCTTCCAGAGCTCACAGACTCAGCCCCTGCCTCTGGAACATCCTTTTGGATATTATTGGTGCCATTAAAATTGGGAGAGAAACTCCAGAGGCCTTAAACAAACAATTGAACTAACTCCTTAAAAATAGAATGAGAATGTGCTAACATCTACCTAAAAAGCTATACAACAAAATTCAGAAGAGCACTTATTCTAATTAGGATCTCATTCACGAACACTCAGTTATTGAGGAGGGTTAAAAAGACTTCATTGTAAAGTTGTCATGTAGAAGCAAAGCTTTGACATCTACACAAATGTCTCCTTCAAGTCAGCATTACACAACACATTTAGAAGTACTCTTAGTGCGTGTTGAATGATGTAATTAACCTCAGTCTTGAAATGTTTTCAAGTTATACAGTTTAGAAAGATTGTATTTATTTTACATTGATATTCGTGCACTGTGACATAACTAAACAAAAATTCACAGGAATGCAGATTTATACTAATCATGAATATAATTCTAAATGTGTGATTATTATACACTGTATTCCTATATCAAAATATTGCATGTACTGTAATTGCAACTATTATGGAAATGCACCTATTATGTAGTCATAATTAAAAATAAACATTGTTATGAAAAAATGCTAAAAATTAATGTATTTTAAATTTAAAATGTTAAATATGACATTAAAAATATATTAAAATAAGCATAATATAGTGATTATGGTATGAATGTGTAATTTGGTGCTTTAAGAATATTTGGTAAATACTCTTTTTAATAAAAAGAATATAGGGTGGCGCCCGTGGCTCAAAGGAGCAGGGCACCGACCCCATATGCCGGAGGTGGTGGATTCAAATCCAGCCCCGGCCAAAAACTGCCAAAAAAACCCAGAATATAATACTTTTCCCTCAACCTGCCTTTTCTCTACGGCCCTAAAATCCACTTACAGATATTTTCATATTTACATACTACAGTCAGTATATAAGAACAAATATAGACATGCATATTAATTTAAGTAAATAAACAAAATAGAATGATTGCGTCTACTCTTCAATATTAAATATTAATAGTAATAATTTAAAAATAATACTGATACAACTCCTGCAAAATTTCTCTATTATAAACATAAAATTCATAGATCTATTTTATTAGGAGCTCTCATTTATTAATGGTTTTAAATGCAGCAAAAAATAGACATAGAATGCTTTTCTTCTGTGCATTAGAAAAACTCAGTTTCTATTTATACATTTCATTTCCTAATACATACAATTAAAAAACTACACAAACAGCAAAGCTTTGTACTAGTAAAAATAATCACAATCATAACTTGCTTGAAATCAATAATTCTGTATAGGAGTTTAGTTGTAAATAAAACATATCCACACAATACTATGATGTATGCTATACTTCAATAAAAAGATTCAAACACTCAATTATACATGATTTGGGAAAAGACCACACTCAATATCAGTAACTACATCTGAACTATTTTTTAAATAGAGATAATTCAAGCATCTTAATCAAAAATGCCAGAAATTTTCAGTCACAAAATTCACAAAATATAAATGTCTGGTGGTATCAAGAGGCTCAGGTGAATTTTTTAAATTTAAAAAATTTAATAGCATGTAAGAATATTAGATTTTCTTTCCAAATCAATAAGAGTACTCACCCCTTGGAGTCCTTGGAACTGAATTGAAGGTCGAAAAGGAATTAAATTCTATTAAAAGAAATGAGAAACAAACAGGTAAATCTTAATTACTATGACAGAGAACTAAATGTTTAAACTTTTAAATCTTTGTACTGGTAGTGCCATAGTGTATGAAACTCCCTTTTCATACTATTTTGGGGTGGCATTATATTAAGATGCCTTAGCTGAACAACATCCTACTGTTTACATTTTCTCTGAACCACACAACCAAAAGGTATTTGTTGGCAGTGTAGTTAATCATGTATTTGAAACAGAGTGACATGTTAGTAAAAATGATTACTATACTAATTCAATTGTACACTTATAAAAGCATACTGTTGCTTTGTATCCTGGCATATTTTTATTAGGGGTGGGGAGAGAGAAGAGATAATTGGAGGAACTTCGCACTCTAACAGGATGCTAGAAATATAAAATTAAAGTACTTGAGACCGAGCTGTGGCTTTCCATTTTCTCACATTTTACCAGACATTTGTTTTTAGATGATGGTCAAACAAGTTGCCAATTTTCTCATAAAATTCTTACTAGGAGAAAAAAGTTTTAGAATAATTTTTTTTGTTTGTTTTATTATAAGCTTTGTCTTTTCATAACTTTGATATGAAGTTCTGCATTTGGAAGAAAAGCTATAATTGTAAATATCAGCCATAGTCTCTGGTATGATTTCCTGTATTCACAGTCACCGGTTTGTCTATGTGAATGCTTTTATAAATTGCTAACAGAAATCCATGAGGAAATAGATTTTGGTAATGTTTAATAGCGAAACATCAGCCTTTAACTATTCTTCACACTATCATATCTGAACCCAGTGTACAAAAATAAACAGTACTTTCTGGTCTCACCTCTATCCCAAATAAAAAAAGGCACTCATGTCCCTTCCCTCAGCCACAGTTTCCCTCAGCCTATTACTTCCAATTACTGCTCCAAACTCCAGATAAAAAAGTTTACTAATGAGGATTATAAAAACCTAAGGAGAAATGAGGAAAGGATAAGTACTTCTTTAAAGGATAGACTACCTGAATATGAAATCAAGTGGTAGCATTAATAATATTATTTATAAAAATGAATTTAAAAAGTTCTTCCTGCAGATGGTACTACAACAGATACTGTTATCTCTTTCCATTTATTTACCTTTGGGATTACACCAGCACAATCAAGTACTCCTGGGTAACAAATGCTGAGCTTGGTGTGGGTGAAGTGGTGTTTTTTAAAAAAGGAAAAATTAAAAGGTGGTGTTTGAAATTTTAATACCTAATTTTTAGTAGTGTTTCATTCTACAGATTAACTTCTACCCCCAAACTACTTTCCTTGGCTAAACTTCTTTTTCTTGAAGTAATGAAAGCCTGCTCACAGAAACCTGGAAAGGCCCACTTGGTGTGAAAGGAGAGTGGCCCTCCAAGCTAGGCAACGCAGGTTCAGGTTCCAGCTTTCGTAATATTTCCATCCACAGCCCTGCCCCTTGAATCTCCTTTCAGATCATAAACACTGAACATCTCTTTGGAGACTTGTTATGATTCCCTCCTTGACTCTAGGGCTGTCCTCAACTCATCACTAAAATTTGAAATTCTCTCTCCATCAAGTTCATCAATTCTTACTGTCAAATAAATGAAACTTTTTCTTGGTTTTCACGTTGCTGACTGAAAATTTCTGGACATTTTTCATCTACTGATATTACACTGTACTTAGAGGCACAAGTGCTCCTAGCTTTTTGATTTCATTTCAAAAGCTAGTGCCCCTCCGTGCCTCCTTTTAGCTGGAGTTCATCCAGAGGCTCACGGCACCCTTGGTATGCTAACTTTGAATCTCCTTTCCATTCCTCAAGCAGCATCACTCCACAGCCAGCTACTCACTACTGGTTACAGGACATTCTGCACAAGAAACTCAATAACTGGCAAACGCTAAACTATCCCCCTTCAACATCCTTGGCTAAATTGGCACCTCTTTCCTACTGTTCTGGCAAGGGCACATCTATCTTTTTGGTTCTCTAGGCTCACTACCTTAGAATTAATTTATAGTCTCTTTTCTCTCCTCATCTCACCAATTACATGTCCCTAGAACCACAGAATTCTAAAGCCAGAAGAAGAATATAGAGATTATAATATAGTTGGTGCCCACCTCCCACAGGCCCTGTTCCCATTAATAGCTAAGCTGGGACCAGAACCCAGGACTCAATTCTAATCTTCCTATTTTGCCATGGTGATAAAAACCTGAATGTTTTTCTCCTACTATCCTGTGTTCCACATCCATCTGCCACAGGATATCTGAGAGTCTGGGGGCCTAATCCCTTAAGCCACGGAGTTTACATTTTAGTTGGGGAAATCTGAGAATGAGTAAATTTTAGACAAAGTACTACTGGGATATACAGTAAGAACTCTTAAAAACGAGAGAAGAGTGTAGGTTAGAACAGATGTCAGAAAAGCCAAAGGGTTCATGGAAAAGGTCCTTGGGTAACAGTTTAGAAAAGGTAAAAAAAAAAAAAAAAAAAAA
>NW_003852412.1:29380230-29398334 GCF_000181295.1 Otolemur garnettii
AGGGCAGGTCTGTGTGTGTACAGAGTTCTTTCACATTTTTTAAATGCAATGGAAAGGATAAGAACTGGACCTGGTGATTCCATATCTTTAAAATTTGTCTTCAGTTTTAATTTCCATCTGTGACAGAGTAAATAGGATAGTAATTTAAATTACTGTTTAAAAAGCTAATTATCTCAGTTGGGTGCCCTGGCTCATACCTATTGAAGGCTCACCCAATTTTTTTGAATAAGAAAGTGAGTTGCTGAAAGAAGTGTTTTGGGGGAAGACATCTCTTTAGGTCATGTGTAAAACAGATGAAGAGAACCTGGATGTGGTATGTCAGGAAAGGGACTAGAGAATAGTTCCAGAGAATGTCTGAGAAATACTCCCAAGTGAGGATCAAGGTCTAGGTTAGTATGACTGCATCTGGAGCCCACAGGAGGTGGCAGGCAGAACAAACACTCCCAGGAAGAATGATAAGCTGTGCTAAAACCCAGAATATCGGGCACCAAAGAAAAATGATCCCGGGGGGGCGGGGGGGGCGCTCCAGGGTTCCCAGCTGTTAACTCTGGCCAGTCTGCCCCCAGCTCCCTCAAATTAAACTCATAATCTTTGTTTTACAAACACTTTCCTATTTCCTTTCCAGTCCTTCAACCTGGCATGACTTCTCAAACACTATTCCCAATCCATATGTATCACTTATTCAATCTCAAGATTAATTTCCTGAACTATACCTACCTTTCTTTGGATAAACTTGGGGTCAAAGATGCAGTGTTAAAATTTTTCAAAGACCCTAAGCAGATTCATGTGGAATAAATGAGTGTAAAGCAACAATGAGTGGTGAATACCTGGAGAATTAAAGGTCAAAGGGAAGGATTCAAATTTTAAAATGTTGCATCTTTTCTTACCAAAAACTGCTGCTACCATTTTGCTGACTCTGTTTTTCCCAGTGCTGTGTCCAGAGTTCTGCTATGTCCGTGTGTATTGTTTTCATAGGTTCTCTTATTCCTGATTGTTACAATACAGAGTTGTCTAAGGCATATTTAACTTAAAAATATGTATCTGTATTATGAATCATTTTGGATGTATTCCCTGTATATATGCAGTGTATTACTATGCACAAAATAATATGTATTATTCCTTCCATCAATTTAAAGAGTTTCAAGAATAATTTTGACTGTATGTCATTTTTTACCTTATGCCCTAAATTTAGAACCTAACCCTTTGATACGCTTATATTCATTAGTCTACCTACTGGTATATTGCTTGATTCTTCAACAAGAATAATCATTTTTAGTTTTCTAATGTATGTCACAGAACATTTTTACATCTATTGTCTCAAGCAAGCCTCCTGCGTGGCAGGAAAGCATCATTATTCCCATTTTTAGGGGTAGAGCACATTGCTCAGGGTCACAGAGCTCCTGACTTAACTCTAGTCCTCTGAACTCTGAATACAGTACTCTTTCCTTATCTTGCCTCTCAAATAGGTTATTTGCTAGTGCTAGACATTTAAAAGACCATGAATGCTCATTCAGTTCTTTTGGCATTCTGTTTCCGTTCATGGAAAACATATTTCATAAAATCACTATGATTTCTAATGAACTAAAAAATAAGTTTTTGATGTTTTTGTTTCTGATGAACTAAAAAATAAGTTTTTGGCTATATAAAAACTGCATAATAACTGTCACAAGAGGAGATAGTGCTCTACACCACTTATTATGCATCTGACCACTGTGTTAATAGGACAGCTACCAGAGTGTCACTATGTCACCCTTGGTAGAGTGCTGTGATATCACAGCTCACAGCAACCTCAAACTCTTGGGCTTAACGATTCTCTTGCTTCAGCCTCCCAAGTAGCTGGGGACTACAGGCACCCACCACGACACCCAGTTATTTTGGTTGTTGTAGTTGTAGTTGTCATTGTTGTTTAGCAGGCCAGCTAAACCTGCCAGCCCTGGTGTATGTGGCTGGCACCCTAACCACTTAGCTATGGGCGCTCAGCCTAGGACTAATAAGTTTTAAAAGTCAATACCATTCAAAGCAAATGTCTCAAGTACCTTAGTTTTTTTGTCCAAATATGTGTAGGTTTCTTTTTGGTTTTTCAAATCAATTTGTTAATCATTATGTGTGCATAATAGTTGTATACATTTGTGGGGCGCACATGGTATTTTGATACAGGCAAATAATGTGCAATGACCAAATCAGAGCAACTGGGTATCCATCCCCTCAAGTACTTATTTCTTTATGTTAGGAGTATTCCAATTTTCCAATCATTTAGCTATTTTTAAATATAAAATGAATTATTGTTAACTATAGTCACCCTACTGTGCTACTGAATACTAGATCTTATTCATTTTCACTATATTTTTGTACCCATCTACTAACTCTTCCCAGCCTCTAGTAACCTGTCATTCTATTCTCCATCTCCTTAAGTTCAATTTTTTGTCTCCCACACATGAATGAGAACATGAGATACTTGTTTCTCTGTGCTTGGCTTATTTCACTTAACATAATGTCCTCCAGTTCCATCCATGCCATTGCAAATGAGAGGATTTCTTTATTTTTTCTGGCTGAATACCATTCTATTATGTGTGCACACCACATTTTCTTTATCCACTTGTCCGTTACTGGACACCTTAGCTGACTCCCTGTCTTGGCTATTGTGAACAGTGCTGCAGTGCATTGGAGTGCAACTATCTTTTCAATACACTGATTCCATGTCTTCTGGATATCCACATCTTCTAGTGGGACTGCTGGTCATATGGTAGCTCTATTTTTAGTTTTCTAAGGAACCTCCATACTGTGCTCCATAGCAGTTGCACTAATTTACATTTAATGAGGGTTCCTGCTTCCTCATTAGCATTTATTGCTTATCTTTTGGATAAAAACCCCTTTAATTGGGGTGGGATATCTCAATCTCACCATAGTTTTGATTTGTACTTCTCTGATGATTAGTGACATGGAACATTTTTTCATATACTTGTATGCCATTTGTATGTCTTCATTTGGGGAAATATCTATTCAGATCTTGGACCTATTTTAAAAAATCACATTATGATTTTTTTCTATTGAGTTGCTTGAGTTCCTATATATTCTGGTTATTAATCCCTTATCAATTTGGATAGTTTGCAAATATTTCTCTCATTCTCTGGGTTGTCTCTTCACTTTACTGATTGTTTCTTTTGCTATGCAGAAGCTTATTAACTTGATGTGAATCTACCTGGCCATTTTTGCTTTGGTTACCTATGCTTTTCAGGTCTTACTCAAGAAATCTTTGCCAGATTAATGTCCTGGAGTGTTTCCCCAATATTTTTTTCTACTAGTTTAATAGTTTCAGGTCTTTGACTTGGTTTTTGTACATGAGGAGAGATAGAAGTCCAGTTTCATTCTTTTGCATATGGATATCTGGTTTTCCCAGCACCACCATTTATTAAAGAGACTATCCTTCCGCAACATATGGTTCTTAGTGCCTTTGTTGAAAACAATTTGGCTGTGAATGTGTGGATTCATTTCTGGGTTGAATGTTTTTTAGCCTAAGCTTAATAGTACAAACATGACTTTAACTCATTGTACCTTTAAAAATTTACTAAGTACATTAGAAATGAGTCTCAAGTAGGGCTTCAATTTTTGCTTTTGGTTTTAATGAAGTATTTGCATCAAGCAGCTCTTTTGAAAATCAAGTTATTCTAAGGTTTAACTGAACAGTATTTGACTTGTAAATAAGATAGTGATCTGATATCTATATCCAGCCAAAAAATATAATGGTAGATTTGAACTTACTAGGAAGTTCCTTTTGACAAATACTTCAACAATTGGATAAAGGTGACAGTTTGCAGGCAAAAGATTCTGTTAAACTCTTAGTTTTCACTGTTTTTTAGAGCTCCTTGAATTTATCCTCTATACCTCTTATGAAACACTGTATAGGGGATTCCTAAACATAGAAGTGTAGGCAACACTAAAATCTTTATATAAATGTGGTTACATTCTTGATGTCTTGGTTACAGGCCAATGCTACATTAAAAAAATTGTTCTGAGATCAAAGAAATCTATGTCCACTTATTTCTAGGAACTATTCCTCATAATATGTCAGAACTATAAAAGTAACATGTAATTTCCTAAGTAATATAATTTCTGACATGATTCTTTTAGGGTGAGAGAAGCACAGTTCATGTTTCTTTGGAGTTGAATAAAAGACAGGTATTCATTCTATAAAAGTGGTTTACAACCGTCTCTTGATTATTTACATACTGCTTATCCATGTAAACAAATTAAATCTATGGTTACTTTCACCTAATCAAACATCAGCAGTTTTGTGAATAAACAAACATAAGAAATAACATTATGGGCCTAGAAAAGAGTGACTTCTCAGGGCGGCGCCTGTGCTCAAAGGAGTAGGGCACTGGCCCCATATAGTGGAGGTGGCGGGTGCAAACCTGGCCCCGGCCCAAAACTGCAAAATAAATAAATGAATAAATAAATAAAAGAGTGACTTCTCTAAGAAACTATATAAGTCTTCCCCACTTTATTTTCTAATGTTAAAAATGGATTTTTAATACCTTTAGCTTCCCTTCTGAAGCTATCATGGAACTCTGAGTTAACTCAAAGTTAACTCTTAAATCATTAAAAAATCAACAATAAACATTTATTAAATACCTAGGAATGTAAAGTTGCATTATGCCACGATAAAGATATTGCAAAAAAATTTCAAAATCAAATATAGTTTTGCAACTTTGCCCCAAATAAACAATAGCAAAAAAAAAAAAAAAAAACCTTTCTATAAATATGGATGGTCCAAGTGACTTGGTAGGATTGTTTTAAGAAACAATTGCAGCTAGCCACTGAAACAGTGTCAGGCCCTATAACTGTTTTTAGTAATATATCTAAGAATTCTTGGAAACACTCTTGTGGGGTAGATACTATTATTTTCATTGCTCAGGTAAGTCCTGTACATTACCTAAGACTACACAGCTAATAAGTGACATGAGACTCAAACCCATTTAAGAACTGTACTCTTATTCCACCTCTCACTTTGAGAACTGTGCTACTATTCACCATTTTACATGGCTAGCCTCTTCCTGCCCCTCTCCAATAATAGTTATACAAAGGTTGAAGCACCTGGAAGCCAGGGAATTAAAACTGATAGCAAATCACTTTTTTGGTTTTGCACTATGACTTAGGGAAAATATCAGGCAAGTGAAGAATGTGCTTTTGCTTGTGTGAGCAAATAGTGAAAAGCAGATATGATTTTCCCTGGGATGCAATTGTATAAAATAGATCATCTTTCTTTCTTAAAAGAGGTACTATACCACTTAAGAATGGTGTTTGTAATTTTATATTTAAAGAGTCATTTTATTCTTTGTTTTTTATAACCTGATAGAAAATCTAAAGGCTATCTAATAATTATCTTTTAACCACTGTAATAAAAATCTAGCCAGGGAGAGAGAAAGAAGAAAATTGTAACTAAAGTGAGAAATCACATAGGAAATCAGACAGTTGGTCCTGAGGACATAAAATATACTCAGCTCTTGTCAAAAACTGGTAATATGCAATATGCTTAGAATGACACATGATGTGAAATTTAAAGATAATCGAAAACTAATAATTAGTATCTCCTTTTTTGCCTCAAAGATTTTATTAGATGCCAAAAAGAGAGCCATTAAATCTAGGATTTTGCTCTGTGGGTCAAATGTAGGAGATGTAGTAGAAACTCCTTTCTTGCAGATTTGTAAGCATCAGATTAAAGAACATATAGAATAGGGAATGATTTCTTTCTAGCCATTATAGCACAGAAAAGAGTAAAACATAAAAGGGATTACCCAAACTCTAATCTATTTAACACAATCCTTGCTTTGAAAGATAACTTGTAGAAAACTGTCTATTTGATGCTGGACAAATTATTGCTGCTGTCTTAAATCTTAGGATTTCAAACAGCTCTCAAAGAAACATGTAAGGCATAAATTTAAACTGAACAATCAACCAAAATGTCAGGTACTGTGAAACATCCTTTAAATAAGCAACACTTGAAGCATAATAATCTCACTATTTTTTCCCAAGAGTTTATTGTGAGCCTTATAATTGTATAATAACCTTACATGTCAAATCTGACTATCAATGCAAATAAAGATTTGTTCCCTGGGATCACAATCTCTAGAACAGAAGTATAGACAGGTGGTAAAATAAGCTTTGATTGGAAGATGAGATTATTGTTTAAAAAAAAACATAGAAATTGATAAAATGTGGCATCTCAAACACTTTCTATAAAGGGAGCCATTAGGAGGTTTGAAACTAGAAATAGGAAACAACTGCATGATCATACTATATGTAATGTTTAAAAAAAAAGATCACACTAGCTGGTATGTGAAACGGATTATAGGGGAAGAACAGAAACTTGGAGGTCAGCTGGGAGTCCAGGGCCCTGAAAAGAGATGAGGGTAGGCAGGACTACAATAGTTAATGGTAGGGTTTAGATTTCACGTATTTTGAAGGTTGCCAGAACTTACGAATACATCGAATATATCAAGAAAAGAGGTGACAAATCAAGGGTTACTGGCCAATTTCTAGGGAACTGGTAAAGGGCTGCCACTAAGAGATAGGGAACTCTAAAGCAGGTGTAGTTTTGAGGAGTGAAATCAAGAGTTATGTTTACATAGAGAAGCTCTGAGCTGTCTATTAGACAAGATCGGGCCCATTCAGGGTGGTATGGCCATAGATTGAGATGTCCATTAAACTTTGATGAATATGATAACGTGCTGGAAATAAGTGCTTGGAGGTGGAGAAAAGGACAGATCTGGGGATAAATATTTGAAAGTAATTAACACAGAGATGGCATTTAAATCCAAAAGACTAGACAAACTCACCTAGGGAGAATGAACAGATAAAGATAAAGAGAAGAGAGTCAGGATATCCAACAGTGAGAGACCAGCCAGGCAGAGGATAGTAAACAAAGGAGAGACTGAAAAAAATGGTCAGGGAGGTAGGAAGAAAATCAGAAAAGTGTTTCTAATAGAAAGAAGTGGTCAACAGAATGAATAACTGCTGAAGGCCGGTAACCAGATTTGGCAACAGGAGACCTTATCAATATAATCTCAGTAGATGGTTAGAAACAGTGGGCTAAGCAGAGGACGGAGGGTGAAGACACTGCTTCTCTAACAGTCCTCAAGCAGCCTCTTTGGGACACCCCTTGAGCACATGTTTTATTGCATCTACTTTTTCACATTTGTCTGCTTTCACTAAATGACAAGGGCTTTCTTGGCAGGGACCAGCCATGACTTATTCAGTTTTATGACTCCATTGCCTAGCTCTGTGCCTGACTCATGTCAAAAGATGAATAAATGTTTACTGAGTGAATAAATAAATATTTGGTAATTTTAACTCTGACTCCTGTATCTTAACCTTTTCTTAAAGAAAAAGCAAAAGACACTCAATTGTGTCTTTACTACATGAACACTTTTTCTGTCTTCTGAAGCATCATGGTTTCTAACAATGGAGCCAAAAGTAACTATACTATGTAAATGTTATTTTACATATACATATAATATATATGTTATATATACATATATGAACATATGTATATACATATATTTAGTATGTATATATAGCATATATATTATACATACATGTATATATACACAAAACACTTAAGTTTCCAGCTAAGCACATTTAGATCTTCAAGTATCTCTGTGAAATTCGTATAAGGAAGTCCAAGCCTGTTTCTATCCTTGAATAACCTCACTATTCAGTGGAAGAGTCTTCCAGTAAGGTTATCTCCAGGGATCATCAACCAAGCACCATTATCAATTACAATGTGTATGTGTAACAAAAACTTCATGGACTCATGATGCTTGTTTTGTTTTTCATAAGTAACTGCCAAACCAGAAAGAAATAAGGGAATCAAAACACCTAAATAAAAATGGAGGTAACCTGGAAGAAGTGAAAAAACACTGAGGCTTTCAAGGCCTTTAGGAATTATGCTATTTTAAAGTATTACTAAAACTTGAGATGTAAATTTAGGCACATTGTATATGTAAGTTACTTATGATTCAATAATTACTAGAAATGGAAACAACAGAAGGTCTGACATTCATGTTAAAGTTAAATTTTCATATTATTAGTGCTCTATGAAAGCTTTAAGTGCAATTTATGGAGGTTATTCAAAAAAGTCAGTCTATAAAATACAAACAATATTTAAAAAGCCCTACTCAAAACCAAATTTTCTTCCAGTTTCAACTTCCTTTGAAATATCAACAATCTCCTAAATTTTCATTAAAATGGAAGCATTTATATAAGACATATAAGCAATACAGCACTGTTCTATATATCTGTCTGCTTCGAACTCCCAAATATACTTCTCAAATATAAAACATCTAATCAAATCTACATCTCTTGATTATCAATCAAAAGACTGAGTGAATGTTAACCAAAATGGTGCTCATCTTTATCTCCTCCCCACCCTGCACAACTCATCCAGCTGCTTCCAATTTCCCTTTTTCTACTAAGAATACTCTCCTAGGGCCAAAGGCTAGAAACCTCAATTCAATCCTCTTCCTTTAAAATCTACTGTTAAATCCTCCTATAAATTCTATACATCTCTACTATCTCTCTCAAATATCCTAGTGTAAATCCTAATCATCTCTGGCCTGGACCACAAACTTCTTTGTAATGTGTCTACTTTATCCCAGATTCACATTGTAGTCATCCTGCACACCATGGCTACAATCATCCCAAGGCATAGCTCCAATCACCTTAAATTTCTAGCCAGCAAGGACAAAATAAAAACTGCATCCTGCTCCAACTTGCTTTTCCTTTCTTAAGCCCAGCTATATTTTGCTCCTGCAGTCTGGGTTAAGCATAATAAGGTCTTCATGGGAATTCTCAGAAATTGCCCTAGCTTTTCTATCAGTGTTCTTCTTTACCTATGCCATTCCCTCTCCTGGAAATATAGTCTCCATCTAGACTCTGTCTGCTAAAATCCATTAAGATCCAAGGATTTTTTTCTTAGACGAATAACATATAGGATCCCCTAAAAGAAAAGAAACTCATGCCACTAGTGTAATAATCTAGTTACCATGAAACTGGTAGCTAAATGTCCTCATTGTAGAGGTCACTTCAAGATGCAGATGTGACTGATTCATGAATGGGGAGGGTAGGGTCAGGGGTAGGGGTGTGGCGGGGTGCTTACAGCTTAATTAATAAGATTTTCTTTCTTACATCTCATATTAAACTGCCAGCCATAGAAATGCTAGGTTTGGCCCTTGCTGGCAAAGTATTAGTGGAAACCCTTAAATCAGTTCTGAAGATTTGACATGGCTCTCAAAAGCCATAATGCCACTATAGAAATTACAGATAGGTAAACAGGAAGGAAGAAAAGGAAGGAGGGAGGGGAGAAAAACATGGAAGAGGGAGAGAGTGATGCTCCCTGGTAAATCTGACCTGAGTTATGCCATGTTTTTTAGCTTTAATTTGGCTGTGGAGACATGGCCATAACTTTATTTTAGTCTATTCTGGACCTGCTTTTCTAGATTTTTAACATAGGAAATACTGTATGGAGCTGAAGTATATAGGAGAATCAAATGCAGGTTTATATACATGCTGTTTTCTTTCCTTTTTTTTTTTCGGTCTTAATTTTTATTACTCAAAAAAAGCTTCATTTTCTTATTTAGCTTTCTGACTCTGTGCTTGTGCCTTCAACACTTTCACAACGATTTTCTGCTCCTCAATAAGGAAAGCACGCTTGATCCTGTCACGAACACATTTAGCACACATGGAACCACCATAGGCCCTGCTGACGTGTTTTTTTGTTTTAGACAACCTCATAAGAACTTTAGGTCTCACAGCACGAACCCCTCAAAGTCTGCCTGGGCACACGCCACATGCAGATTTTGGTGCTTTCCCAACCTTCTTGGTATAAAGGTAAACAATTCTGTTACCAGGGGTCCAGGACAGCCTGGTTTTGTTAGAGGCTGTATTGTTGGAAAGCCTACAACAGTACGTCAAACGCTGCACCATTTTGAGTTCCTCTAGACAGCGTCCCCGGAACCATGCTGTTTTCTTTATTGTAAAACTTAGCTCATCTTACAGCAATGCCCATGATATCACATTTTAGAGACATCTTCTCGAACAGTCCAGATTTGGCACAATCTGGCTGCACTCCAGGGCCAGGCTCCTGAGTTTCTCTGTGGCAGAGAAAAGGGTCACCACAAATTGATAAAAATGACTCAGCGTTAATTTGGCTGAAATTCTCATTTTCTTCTCTCTGTAGATTTTATCACCAATTGCCTAATAAGCCCTATGAGCACAGCTTCCATAATTTTTTACAAATGCAAATAGAGCAAATGGAAAGGCTGAATCTGGTGATTGTCCTCAGTAAGCTTTCCTGTAAATCATTCCAAGAATTCTACACCCCTTTCCTTTTAAATTCTTTTCTTGAACAAGTTCCAATCCTTCACATATGTTCTTCCTCTCTCCTCCCAATTCTGGTGCCAAGGTCCCTGTCTATCTTTTTAGGCAATCTGGCTACTACTTTTCTCAGGGAGGAGCACCTTCCTCTGCATTGAGAAACTGAGCATTTGAATAAACTTTTCAAACACTGCAGCCCCAGCACAAACTTGACTTTACTTGATAAAAAGCATTTCAAGATCAAGTGCAAAATGAAGATGGGACTAAGTCAGTAAGATTAAGTTATTTAAATTAAACCTGGCTATATTTTTAAATATATGGAATCTGTTAAAGCAAATCTCATTGTTTTATTTTAAAAACATGTCCAACTGGGTGGCAGTGCTGTGCTGGCAGGTCTGGATGCTCAAATGGTGAAGTGAGAACATGGTCTTCTATATTTATAATGTAGATTATTAAACACACACACACATTACTTGGGCGCAGGCAGAAAAAGGAAGACATAAGAAAAAAGCAGGTACAAGTCTTTCCTGTATCTTAAACCATAATGAATGGAATGTTGAAAAGTTCACCTGGTAGAAGTGCTAAAGTGAAATCACCTACCTCACGAACTGTGGAAACAGTGATTAAAAAAATAATCATGTAACACATTTATGTGAGCTATTATAAAGAATAGTAAATTTGGAGGTTAAAATAAGACCTTATACTCTTATTCAAAATAAGAGTGTCTGTTAATGTAGAGAGAGATTGAGTTATTCATGTCAAGTTAAATGGAAGTATGACTGAAAAAATTTTAAAAACACTATCGTTTTCCTAGAAAACGCTAATCAAGGCAAGAAAATTTATTTCAAGCAATAAAGGTGACAACAGAATGTGTTAACAGAATCTACTTACAGGAACCTGTTTCCTGATCTTCAGAGATAGAGAATGAATCCCTGTCTCCCAACGCAACTTTCCAAGACTTTTTATGTAATAGTTGGATAAACATGGTAATAGTATTTGAACCACCATCTTCGAAACTTTTAGTAAATATTTTTAAAAAACTAAATTGCAGATTCAAAAATGACAAAACCTAAAAAGAATATTTTGATAAAAATTTTGATATAAAAATGAATTACTCAAATGTCAAAAGAAAGCCAGTTACAATATTAAGAAAATTAGCCAAAATATATTTTTAAATATTCGAATTTAAAATATATGTTTTACATATGAAAGAAATATGTAATTATAGTAATATATGCTCATTTGAGATACATAGAGCTTATGGTGAGTACATAATCATAGACACTAATTTAGAATGTCTATAAAGTTGTAATCTGTGATTTTATTAACTTTCCCCCTCATTTAAAATAACCTACATTTTAAAGTTTAATATCCTAGATATCTATATTAGCATATCTAAATTTTTCTGCAAATCATGAACAAATTTAAAACTGTTTCTGTATTCAAAGTTAGTAGAAAACAACTTTTAAGAGTTGGAGTAAACGCCTCATAACTCCCATTCCTGGACTCATCATGTTCTGCTGCCTATTTAGAAAGGTTCCCAGATCTATTCTCTAAAAATAGAAAAGCTGAATAATGATAGTCAATTAAGTTTGTCTTTTAAAAGTGAGAAATTATGATTTGAAAAAAATTAAGATCTCAGAATTCTCTTCAGCAGTTCTGTTTTCATGAACCCTAATAGCTCAGTATTTTTGCTTGATTTTATCTAGAAAACGTCTCTATTCTGCTTAAACCATACCTTCCTAAAATTTCTAAATTTACTTCTTTGAAGTCTTAGGTTAAGTAGACTAATTTGAAAAAGTTAATCCAAAGGACAAAATAATCTAGACCAAAAAAGAACTCGGATGCTTAATTTAGGCATCAAGGAATGCCTCAATTAATGCCTGTCAAAACTTCTGATTCTCAGAACAGTTAAAACAGTTAACAGTCATTAAGCACCCTCCTATAAGAACATAAGATTCATAGAGGCAATTTTATATGAGAAACCAAAGCCATTTTTTCCCCAGAGAGAAAAGGATTGACAACCAGAATCTTTTTCCCAGTAAGACAACATATGCCAACATATTCCCAAACAATATCCGCAAGAAAAAGTCACGAGCCCTACTTCTGATAGTGATGGAAAGTGAGTAACACCAAATATCCCACTGGAAGATAAAAGCTCAGCCAGATTCCTACTGCTGGCAACTATTACTGTGCCCATGGGGGAGCTCTGGTCTGGCTGAGCCGAGGAGGAGGGACACTGAGGACACATCTGTGGGAGGCTTGCCTGAACACTCAGGAGGATCCTGCAGTAAGTAGCAGAAGTACATACAGATACCTGAAAGGTCTCTTACTCCTTTAGTCTCTTTCCATCCTTCATGCAGCTGAGGTGGATAGTTTCACCTCAATTCCTGCCTGCTATTCCAAACTCCTTAAAACATGTTTCCGTGTTCAGTAAGACCTGAGAACAGGAGCTCGTTTGGGCCAAGTCAGCTTATCCCCACCCCCACCACTAGTATTTTAGAAGAAAAGAAATCCTAGGACTAATACAAAGTACCTTAGAAAGGTGGAGCGATTTGGAAAAAGTCTTCCCCTTCCTGCCTCTGGGCAGATCAACCAGACCCATTAATTTATTTGCACAGAGATGGAAAAAAGACAGCAAGGATATTAATAAGCAATAGAAGTAGTCAGCAGCAAACAAAGCCATTGACTTTGGTAACTTTAACTAAAGTAAAATTAAAGAAAAAAATTTAAAGTACTAAGTGGTGAGTTGGGAGAGCAAGAATTTTTCATCTTCTGTCACTTAGAAGACACTGGTATAGAAATGCAGTGGCTTTCAGAGCATTCTAACCTTAATACCAAGCATGAGAACACCAGATATGGTGTAGGAGGCAGAAATGAAGGTCACACAAAGGTAGGAAAACAAACTGCATCCCTTTATTGGGTTCCAGTAATCATGCAGATGAGTGGGCATTGGAGGGCATCTCTGTTACTTCATTTTCCCTGGGCACCATCCTACCCTTCCCCCACTGGGTCTCTTCACCCCTCCCCTCCCCTCCCCTCCCAGAGTACACTGTCAGTCTCACTGTACCTCTCCTGCCCGATGTAAACTGTCAATGTCGCTGTAATCATCCTTACAGTTTGCCTATTATTTCCCCAAGGTAGCTGACCTACTGTCCCCAGAGTTGCCTCTCCCCATCCACTGTGTGTCAGTCTCTCTGCTCCCTGGGTCTGCTTCTGACAGGAGGTTGGCCACCTCCTGCTGACTTCTTTCTCTCTGAGCCTGAGTATGTTTTCTCTACACTCCTGACCTACCTTCTCCCCATTGTCACCCCTTCCTACACACCCTCCCCTTGGGACAGACAAGCTTATCTCTTCATCTTGCAGGGCTGAGTTTCTCTCCACTGTGTGCCTATCTGGCTTTCCCTATGTGGGCCTCCCACCCCATGTGGGTGCTGGTCTCTCCACTGCAGGCGCACCTGTCTGGGAGTATCGGCACATGCCATCTTGCATTTCTTCTCTCTCAGCATCCTTACTGCTGGGTGTATACTGGCTTTCCAGCCGTACTTGGGGCTTTCTTCTTGAGATTAATTGAGTGTAGGATGGTACCTTTCTCCCTGTGCATGCACTCCTCCCAGATGCTTTCCGACCCCACCACACAAAGTCTCTGAGTGTTTTTCACCATATGTTTCTCTGGTTGGTAACACGTGCATACTGACTTGTACACCCATGCATCCACCCAATTCTGTGAGTGCACTCTGATACTACTACTCACTCACCTCTGAGTTTCTAGTGCTGTTACACATACCCCATCCAGTGAGTTCACATCCTAAGTGTGTGAGGAGGGCCTCTCTGAACACACTCACAGGGAACCAGGATTCACACCTCTCCTGCTGCTCTCTGGGCCCTCTTTCGTCTATGCATTTGAAGTGCCTGGCACTAGTGGGAGCTCAACAGATGTTAATTCTTTTCTCCCCTTTCATCTGAGTAACTATGTGAGCCCGTGTCTGCGTGTCCCTCTATTTATGAGACCAGTTGGGGCGTGTTCCTTGGTATGGACTGGGCTATTTGGCAGGATGCCCTGTGGGTTGTTTTCCTGACTTGCTCTCTCCTCTTGGAGTAAAATGTTACCGGTTGCCCCATATGGTATATCCCTCCCTTCTGCACTGAGTCCTCTCCCATCCCTCGTCCACAAGACAGGACCGCATGCCCATAAACGGTTTCCCGAGCGCCCCAGTTGCCTCATCTCTTCTCAGCACTCCTCTGTCCCCCTCTTCTTTTCAACGACAAAGCGTTCCTGGGTGTCCTGCACTCGCTGAGTAAGTGCGTCTACTCGACCCTCTCTTCTCTCTACTCGGGGGTGTGTGTGTGGCTGGGGCTTCTCCAGAACTCGGGGTGAGGGTTCTCCGTCCCGGATACCCTCTAGGTTCGCGCCCCGGGTCGCCGCCAGCTCGGGTCAGCCGAGCGTCTGCGAACCCCTCTCCCCTGAGCCCGACATTTTGCTCGCGGACTGGCGCCAGGTATCCGAGTGCCAGGTCCCTCTCGGACGCCGCGCCCGTGTCCGGGTCCCGGAGAATGCAAGTGTGTGTGTGTCCCTCTCCTCCTGACGCTACAGGGCTACGACCCAGCCTTGGCGAGTTCACCGGGTGCGCCACCCCGGCCCGCCCGTGCCTCCACCTCCATCCGCGAAGCGAGCGAGTCCCCGTCCCGGCGAGTAGAGTCCAGGCCGCCGTGTCCCCAATCCCTGGGAGGACGTGGTGTATCCACCCCACAGGCAGTGCACCTGGGTCCCGTCGCTGCGGGTCTACAGTGCCTACAAGTCACTCAGGAAACGCGGACAGCCTGGGTCCACGGGTCCTCCCCAGCCGGAGGCAGCGTGGTCACCTCGCTTCTCTCCCCGGGGACTCCCGCCCTCCTTAGGACCCCAAAGCCAGGAAATCCGCAGGCGCCGTCGGAAAGTCCCGCAGCGGAGGCACGCCGGGCCAGGGCTGTGGCTGCCTCGGCCCCGCCGCCAGGGGCCGCCCGTTCGCCCGTCCCTCATCAGCCCGGCGCCCAGCCAGCCCGGCCCGCCCGGGACCGCAGCGTCAGCGACCCTGCCCGGCCCGGCCCGGCCCTGCCCCGCCGCCGCGGGCGCTGACCGCAGCAGTAGCGAGCCACAGCCTCGCTGCCCCCTCTGGACCCACCCACGCCGGGAAGCGCGGCTGGGCGGCGAGGAACGTCCTCTGCCTCCCCAAGTCCGGCCAGTCGGCCACTGGTCCGCTCACCTTGTGGCTCTGGTAAGTCTCGAGCGCCCGGATCGCCGTCTCGGTGAGCTTCACATGCAATACGGTGATGTTGTCCTGCCCCAGCCGCCCACACGACAGTCCATAGCGCTGCTCCTCCCGCAGGCCCGCCGCCCCCCCCGCCGCCATCTTAAACTCCCCGGGGTGCAGCCTCCGACGCCGCTTGGGCTCTAGCCTCCACTGCGGCCGCGGCTGCTCCGGCTTCTGCAGCCGCCGCCACAGCTACGGCCATCCCGCTGCTGACGTACTGTCATATACTGCGCGCAGCCAGACCTCGGACTGCCACCGCCGCCGCCAGCTCCACCCTCCGGCCCCGCGCCCCGCCCCTGGATCGTTTCATTGGTCGCGTTTCCTTCAGAACCTCCCTCATTGGCCGCCCTCCATCCTCGCGGGGCGGGGCCCAAAGTCGCTGGAGTTTTGCTCCCGGGACCGGACGGCCGAGAGACTGACGTATAGGTGACGCGCTAACCTGATCTTTTCTGACGTCATGTCTGCTCGTCTTGGCTCACCTGCCGCTATTGGCCTGACGGGCATGGGGGATCCCCTGCTGATTGAGCTCCGGGGTTACTGGGTCTGGTAACCCACAGTTAGAGCTTGGCCCTAGCGGGTGCGGGGGACGGTAATAGCTTAAAGTCTGGGGAGTGTCGTTGTCTCTTCCTGTCCTGGCTGTTCTTGGAGACCAGGACCCCATCTCAAATGTGTGAGGGCGTGACCATGACCAAGTAAGGACTTTGTTTCCCGACGGGCGCAGAAGCCAGCGGATCGTGGCGTGTGCCGGTGAGGGGGAGACAGCGGGCGGCGTCTCTGGAGATCGCCTCAAAACTCCGTCTGGAGCTGATGTTGAGCCCATGGGGTCCGGTGCCTAGTGAGTCGGCCCCAAGCTGTAGGAGTTGTGTTCTGAGGAGCATCGTAGGGACAGATCAAGATAGGCTCCTTTCGAGTGGAAGGCATAGCATAAAGGAGAGTTGGACTTGGAGGTCTTTCCCACACCGTGCTAGCTGTTGATCCCAAAGGAACGAACACTTTCTCTGGAGTTAGCTGTATGTGTGGGGTTGTGCACCCCTGGTTGGGGAGTATCTCATTTCAAAGGACCCTGGAAGAAGAGTAACTGGCATTGACTGAAATTAAAAGAAACGTCGACACCTCTCGTTCTGATTCTGTTCGAGTTATGACAGGGCCGTGTGAAAACTTAGCTCGGGTTTGGTCAAGGCTGGGACCTGAGGCCGGCCTGGTGTCCGCCCCGCCCCGCGCTCTGGGAGTGAGATCCAGAGTTCACTTCAGGCCACGTGTCAATAGACCGATAGGCTTCCTGTCAGAGGATAGATTAACTGGATGCTCAGAAACGTCGGATAAAAACAAACCATTGAAGGTTTATAACCGTTGAAAGACAGTTTTAAAAAATTACTCCCTCCCCCTTAAATTTGGGATGCTTGTTTTTACCCTCAGTGATCCTTTTAAATAGGTTCAGGCCTGCAATTTACGGTAATTCCTCCCTCCCGCCACCTGCATAAATCCCTTCCCCACCGTACAAGACACTCACTCCCATTTGGTTCAGACCCTCAGACACTGTCGTGAATTGCAGGACGAATTCTCTTTCCATGGCGTATGTGGTAAGTAGAAACACCTGTATTAAGCCTTGGCTCCATTACAGGAGAGCAGGTTGTAAATTGATTTAATTTCAATCAACTGGAATGGGCTAACTGTTAAAACATGATTAACACTTGTTAATGTAGTTTACTTTAGTGTTAATACAGAGTGTTAATGATCTTAAATTTATTGAGTGAGGAAATTAAGACAGTCACCAAAGAAACTGGATTAAGAATTTTACTTTCAGAAGGGAAATAGAGGCCTTATTACCAATCTTTTCAGTTTTCCCAAAGTAGAAACCTTACTCAAATAGTTCATATCTAAGTGAACCATAGTCTAAAGAGGATTCTGTACTTATTTTATTCTCTTGTTTGTTTTGACAGGGAAGGAGTGACCACATATCTAAAGCCTTAATTATTGTGGGATGAGGGGAGGCTTGACAAGAACAAGTAAAACCTGTATCCCACTGCTTTTCTGGTGAAGATGGGTAAATCCCCACCCACATGACATCCTAACTTGGCCTCTTACTCAGAACTTCTGATGACATCCAAGGGGGTTGGGGAGGAGCAAAGGTGGTTTTTACTGTAGTTTTTAAATATCTGAGTCGCAGTAATTGTTTTTTTTTTCCTTAATAGTAGTGGGGAATTTTTTCTCATGCCTTACTTTAGTGGGCAACAAATTGTTCTGGGGGTAATATTTTCTTTTTATTTTTTAAGTTTTTAATTTTTCTTTCATATACATACATGTATCTTTTAAATTATTTTTTTTTATTGAATGGCAACTATGTACATTGATGCACTTCTGGGGTACAGTGTGGGGTTTTCACATGCAATCTGAAATACTTCCATCAAACTGGTCAACACAGCCTTCATGTCATTTTCT